>NC_069111.1:21151800-21311800 GCF_025612915.1 Magallana angulata
CAATAGAACGTAAAACGGCCGATCTCTGTCTTAACGTGCACTCAATTCCAATCAGCGTTAACATAAACATCTACAATATTAAATTGCTAAAAATCTAAATTAGCGCTGTTTTATCTATAGGGGAGCATGCTTTCGGCTCGCCAGCTAGAGACTGATAAATAATTTGATCTCTCACTGCAAATTGGATACCGCCTGCCCTCTGCTGTTTGTTTTTCAGCTAATTTCCTTTAATTTGTAAACATTCAAACTCCAATTGTGTTTTCGAAACAGCTGAGATTGAATGTTATCATGGGATTTCAATAAATGGTCTTTAAACGTTGAAGATATATTCCATCTGAAGGTCAATTTGCTTCAGAACGGTGAATTGTATGTATAACAAATGCATTTACTTCAGATACAATAAAAAAAAAGAAATAAAAACTTTGAATAGTTGAATAGATAGTTGCTTTGATTACAGCCGTGCGTTACAATTTACATTTGCTTCCAAAATAACTAAATATTTATAAATGTGCAAAGATCAGCTGATTTTGCGATACTTACAAAATTCTGACCTCGTTTTAGTTAAAATTTATCATTCTAGACTCAGGGACAAATATTTTTAGATTATTTAATCTATATCCAAGTGTTTATAATAAAACTAAAACGTCTTGTTAAATAATCCTGCTAGCTATGCACATAGCTGCGCAAGTCTGTCAATCTTCGCTATGCTCCGTTTATATTTATGCTATTATATTTCGTTGTAAGATCTTTTCTTGGCTCCTACAGATATCAACCATCTTGCCGGCCTAGCATTGCTAAAAACGAAAGCTAGATTGATGGTACACGTTTTGGTCGTCTGCCAAGCATATGCAGAAGTCTGTCATTGTTTCTTTAACATATTCTTTTTTTTTTTTACTTGCGAAGAAAAGAAATGAACAAAACAAAATCGTATTTGGTAATTAACTTCTTGAACTTGAGAGAACGAGAGATTCTGTTCAAAAATAAGACAACAAAAATGAAATTGCAAAATTCTTCAACTCGACTCAAACGATGTTTTGGAAGCCGCTATCAAATGTCCCCCACTAGGAAGGCATTACCTTCAGAGAGTACTGCACCACAATGAACTCGCGCTGCACATCGAACTTTTAATTATCAAACAGTTCACATTTACAGTGATAAGAACATAAGTCCCTCAGAAACCGATCGCATACAGCTTCTTTATTAAATTTACAGAAAAAACGGACAATTTAATTCAAATCCTTCGTATCAACGTTAAAGATCAAAGAGCAGGCTAATGGAGAAGGAAAAAGCTGAAAATTAATAATTGGCAAATTGTCCAAACCATCTGTTTACAAAGTTCCACGGTATAAAAAAGCATATACATGTATAGGATTTTTTATTCTTAAGTCAGCAGAAAAAGCCTACAATACCTGCTCAGAACAAGTTGATGGAGAAACAAGTCGAAAGTGCTCAAAGGTATCCCATAGAGACATCAGTCACTGTCGGGTTTAATTAACAACAGAGATAGCAGTTTTTGTTGTCTCAGGGATATTCTGTGTGTGAAGAGAGAGAGAGAGAGAGAGAGAGAGAGAGAGAGAGAGAGAGAGAGAGAGAGAGAGAGAGGATGTTGATAGGTTATAATAGCAAACACCTTGCAAAGGAGACTACACCGTTTTCTCCTGTTCTTCTGACAAGATGATAAGAATCGCCGAAAATTCCACTCAAGAAAAACACAACTCACGACCTCGCAGACATTTGCAACAGACAGATAAATAAACAAAATCAAGAAAAATTAAAAGATTATACAAACGGACCCCTCCCCCGATAGGAGAGAGGGTCTCGTCGACAGTGCTACAGTGGCAGTGTTTACTCCAGCGTTGTAAACTTTGGCGGAAATTCAATTACCAAAAAATCTTGATAAATACGCATATGAATTAAAGACGAAGTTTACCAAACACATATATACACATGGAGAGAGAGAGAGAGAGAGAGAGAGAGAGAGAGAGAGAAGAAAAATGATCCTAAACAAGTCCTGGCGCACCTTTCAAGAGGAACTTCGAGTAACATCAAAGCAATCCTGCCCAGATTGTCTGATAGTTCCAGAATAACATATATATACATTTAATAATACATGTAACCGCGTACTGATTAGAACTGAAGTACGATTCCGTAAATCAATGTAATGGCTCGTTAAGGTTCTGAGCAAAGCAATATAACAGTTGATTCATCCAGAGCACTAAAAATGAACAGTTCTCAACAATGAGGAATTAAAAGATCCCATGGTATACATCTTCGACGTGAGCTCAATCCTGATATGGTAAACAACACTCTTTTTTTCAACAATGCAGTAACACAAGCAGCAGAGTACATGATGGCATGCACGAATCTTAGCGCAAAAATTACGTAATATGTATACTGGCACTTAATTAAATGCTTCAATATCAACTCAGTTTGAAATTGCATTAACAGAGGAAATTCAGGTGCGTCTGTTTATCTGCCTTCGATTGCAGACTTTAACTTGAAATATTAAAAACAAAAGATAAAAACATGATTGTTTGTGTGCATTCCATATCGATGTCTAACGTACAACTCAGCAGGGGAAAAGATATTTTAGAGGTTTTTTTGTAGAAACAGCTTCTCATAACAAGAAGTTGCTATCGCTTTACGTAGAAATAAAACTTCTTGAAAATGCGATGATAAATAAATGCTACTTATATTTTAAAAACGATGTGAAATTTAATAGAGGAGGCAGCTGCATGAGCATACTGTTAACAAGTCTGATGAATAAACATGGCAAATCAATCGTTATTGCTGGAATCAAATCAGATTCCACTGATGTGTAAAGCAATTTGCTGATGAGGCTGCTGTGTTTTACCTGGTTGCTGTGTTTATCTATCGCTTCCGCTCTGAAAGTGAACAGAAGAAGCAGACGATACCTCTGTTTCCTGTTCTCACGTATAAGGTACTTGGACACAAGTGATTGGATAACGCTGCATTCACTGATTAATACACTCGAATCGTTATACTTTACAAAATAGACGTTTCACAATCGAGAATTCTTCTCTTATATTGACTTACCGAATATCCAATTAATGAAATTGCATATATTCCATAGACTTTTAAAAGAAACCCGAATGAAACGGAGAACTAAAGAACCGGCAGAAGTCGTAATATCAGACGGCAGCCATGAGGCTTTCGGAGTGGAAGTAGATATTACAAGTATGCAAAAAATCCCATTTTTTCGCGAAGAAATCTAATATCACCAGCAACGGTTCCCATATTTGTATTAGCCAATCAGAACGAGTGTCACTTCTAATCATGGCACGCGTGAGGGTTGGGTTTAGCCAAGTCTTACAGTTTGCGTAATGAGTAACTGGCATTACATTGATATTATCTTGTAAATAGGCTGGAGGGATAATCTAGAGAAGCTCGGAAATACTTGTGTATCCCATGATTACGTGTATAGTCAGTCTTTTGCGCAACAATACCAGTGCATATATATAAAATTCAGATTTTTTAAATGTTGTGTTACAAACTTAAAAAAAAACTCTTGTGGTGATGGGGTTTTTCTTCTTAATATCTTGCATGTTTATGTTTTTTAATGTAGATATTGCATAATTAAAGAACACTGATTACCAAGAATAATGGTTTCAATTACTGCTTTTTGTTATCTCTAAAGAAAGAGGTAAAAACTGACCACATGTGCAAAACTATCTACTGTTCTTGTATAATAACACGTCCTCCCAATGCGAAAGTTTGTTTAGAACAAAAAGATGGTAAGTCTGTGGATAGTAAATAAAAATGATTGTTCTCAATTGTTTCAAATCAAACCAGGTTAAAAGATTTGACTTTTCCAGAAGCTTGATAATTTGTATCAACAATGGCAAATTGGTTTATGATCAGATACTGGCGGTGTACCACCTCTGCCTCTGGGGTCCATCTTGTACCGTTTATAAGAAGATTAGCGTTGTTTAAATGAATAACGTGATTATAACCAATTGGGAACCCCTTACCATCGCCACCACACACACACACACACACACACACACACACACACACACACACACACGTGTCCTCTCTTTATTTATCAATCATGTCATGTTGGGTCAAGATTCTTGCAAAATCACTTGCAATGATCTACATTTGTTTCCTTTTTAAAACATATGTATACATATTACTGTCGAGACAACATGGATCACGAGCCCTGATGTAGAGTGAAGCGAATTTTATTTATTATCATCATTTTTGCCTAATAAACAAAAAGTGCATGAAATCAATATATGCTTAAGATGCTTAAGATGTCTAAAACTTGCTCCAAGAAAATTAATGTTATCGACCGTGAAAAGAGCAGAAAAGCAAATGGCTAATGTTTAGCTCTTTGACCTTGAAAATTACGACATTGAAACCTAGGCATGCCATTGCCAGTTAACGTCTTTGC
The DNA here is from genome assembly GCF_025612915.1 of Magallana angulata. Classification (NCBI taxonomy): domain Eukaryota; kingdom Metazoa; phylum Mollusca; class Bivalvia; order Ostreida; family Ostreidae; genus Magallana; species Magallana angulata. The sequence goes on from NC_069111.1 coordinate 21,156,218, forward strand.
CGTTCAAAATGAATTTATGATTATTTATGATATTTTACCTTTATACACGTGTGCATACATATGTACATGCAGTTTGTTATTGCTTAGTAAAATAAGTTCTAATTTGCATTTAATTATGAATGATCTATACAAGAACAGTAGGTGTGGTTTTTAACCCGTACAACCTCAACTTGCCAAAATACCAATTCTTTTGGGGATTTTTCAGGCATTGATTTGATTTTTTCTTTGAAAGTCTCTTTCGTTGATAAAAATGAAATTAATATATCAATATCGTTTGTGTTTCAATGATAAACTTTATAAACGGGGTCATTAGTAAATCCACGATAATTTTGCATTCTTCAGAAAAATTTTAGAAGATTAAGAAAAGTATCCATTATAGAAATTTTTTCTCCTATTGGGTTGGGTTGTTATGACATAACTTAAGCTGGTATAAACAGCAAAAATTTAACTTTAAAAAAAATACAAATTGATAAAATTTAAGCTTCTTGTTAGAAAAAGATAACAGTACGCAGTGTTATCTCCAATCATTTCCAGAATTTTACCATGTAACACAATAAATCTCATTGTTTTACTTTATGACACGTGCCAGAATATATTTTATATACATGATAGAAATATTTTAAGTGAATGTCATTGAAAACGTGCAATTTTTTGCCTTTCTTACAAAATATTTCCGTTATCCCTTTCATTAACTCAATCAAAGCATACCGACTTTGCACTTCGAAATAGATAATTATGCTTTTCTGTATTGTCGGTATATCATAGGATTAAACGAAAAAAAAGAGCTATATTTATTTATTTAAAAGCAAAGAAAAAAAAACTATACACGTACAACATTAAGGATTGCTTCATTTATCAAATAGTATTTAATTTAAACTTCCGGTTTTGAAAAATTCTGTACAATGATGTCATTTCCGGAAAATAAAAATCGTTTACGTCCACTTTTACCTGAAAAAGGCTGGCTTAATGTTGAAAAATTAAGGATACACATTATAAGTCATCGCGGTCCCCAATCACAAATCTAAGTCTGATTTGTTTTGTCATCTACGGAGTAGTGTGTCTTCACAGAGCCAGTATTAACGAGAAACACTGTCTGTTTCCTCTTGTTCGCCGTCGTTTTTGGCCCAGGCTTCTTGATCATTCTTATCAACCGCACAAAATCCTGTCATCTTCAGACGCAAGCGCATCCTCCGTGATATAATGGCGATGATACACTACGGTGTAGCATGTACTAGTTATCGGCGAACTACATGTAGCATGAAAAGATACCGACAAAAATCAAGCTCAAAATCAATGTCGTTCGTGCGCTCATGACGGCAGATGTTCGATTGGAAATCTTTAAAACATCTTTTAAGTTTATTAAATCATTTTAATTAGAATAGAAAATAATAATTTTGAATACAGGCTACTGAAACTTGTATTTTCCTCAATACGACTGAAATCGAAAAACAACATGAATATTTACACAAGAAAATGTTTTTAGACAACCACTGTTTCAGGTTTTAAAACCAGCAATTTATAGGTTAATAAAAGAAAATGTATGAATATTTCATATAGTCTATATAATATGATATATCTATAATATATTTATATAACAAGTACATTGATAGATATAAAACAAGTTCCTTTTTAAATTTGCATTTTGGTACATTGGCAGACAGACAGATGGATAGACAGAGTTGAAACTCCTACAATATTTTTCAGCTAAATCAGCTTTTCCTGTGATCGAACAAATATTAATAGTATGCACAGAAATGAATTTGCAATCAATCCCAATGCATATGTTAAGATCAAGAAGAACAAATGAAAAACTGCTGTGTAGCTATATTCATTAGTCTTCAGACAATAAAAGGTATAATATAAATTCAGACTACAGTTCCAATTCCAAACACACGGAAATGGCAGCTTTTCCACAATTTTCTCGTAATTGACTATAAAAAGTTAACACTCTAAGAATAAAGAGAGTGGACCTATTTGCACTAGTAAGATTGCCAAATTATACTAGATGCGCTGTCTCTTAGATGTCGTCATCTTACCATGGCAATCAGACACAGTGATGATACCACGTGGGCTGAAATATACAGTGATAAAGACAGGAGGAGGTAATTAATACGTAATACATATAGTCTGGTGCTCTTGTACTCTGCAGGAGGCAATGCTGAATCGGGGAGGGGGGTTGAGTGGGGTGTCAAATAACTCTTACCCCGATTGTTGTGTGTGACCTAATCCCATCTAATATAAGAACACATGTAAGTAGATATATATAAACAGGTACATACATTTGTCGTTCTTCCTCTCATCATATTGAGCATCTTGTTAATAGGGTACTAACCAGTACTACATTGTGCTGAAACAACTTTATTTTTCTTTATTTTTCTCTCATACACACAAACAAAGCTACCATTTCTATCATAATCTATTCATCAATTTTTTTCAATCATTTGAAATTAGAACAAATTCAGATCAACATACTAACTCCGTATTTGATGAGAATGTTACTGTAATCCATCGACAGAATTTTGAGAGACTTGACAGACGTAAAGTTTGCAAAATTCCTTAAAAAATACGTATACGTACGTATGCAACCCTTCAATTTTATTACTTGTACGAGAAAATGTGATCAGAGCTAATGACAATCAATCCCAGATGGAAAAAGAATATAAGATAGTAAAGTAAACTAAACAAATGAAACTATTTAGCAAGCGTCTTGTACAAATACAATTAGCAAGAGAGACTTAGACAATATATAACTTTGTTTCAAATATTGTACAATGAGGTTAAACGAACATCTTTAGAATACCCTATTGTCCTTTCTGATATATGATTTATTTTCACAAATAAAATATAAATAAAACATGACTATATCTGACAGGACGCTATGTACATAACTTAAGTCGATAATTTCAAAATGCTGCATTCTCTTCACCGAAAAATACTTTTGCTAGGTAAAGTAAGTATGGTTCAAATTAATCAACGATGGACATCCATTGGTTAGAAAATTTTTACAGATATCGGTTGAATCAAATGAGGTAAATATACGTATATACATGTACATGTAGTAATGAAGCAAATACTAGTATACGTGTAGATTTATTGTATGCTTTTATTCGTAATATTCCAGTAAACATACAGTAACAACTATACAGAAACGATGTAACAAACTTAAGTACATTGATGAAGGGTCGACAATTCAAAGTCTCCCTACTCAACTTTTTTTTACCATACTACAAAAAAATTAAAGTCCTTTTGTATCTTTTCTGCCGTAGGACTTTTTTGAAAGATAAATATATATTCATTGTAAAAATCAAAAAAGTGCAATCTCTGTTGTCCAATGCCAGACTAGTAAAATACATACGGCATCATAAGTCATCACCTATTGATTTACAGGTCATTACAAACCGAGTTGTTTTGGACATTGGTTTAGTGTCATGTGATTGCGATTTATGTCTAAAAATAGTTACAATGGGATTAACACACTGAAAAAAGAATTTAAATTTGAAGCTATTCGATGACTGTGGTAAAAAATATGCATTTAGAGAATGCACCTTAATGAATATATAGTTCTTGAAGATATCACGTTTCAATGAGAGGTTACCGGCTCATGATGTATGCCACGCTGCAGTATTTACATTCTCCTGCGCTTGCGTGGCTATGAAGCGGGAGGAAAACTTAGTATGTTTGTGTCGGCCCAACGCGTAATTTTCTTTTTCTTTTTAATTTTATTTATTTTTTGAGCACCGTAATTTTTCAAAGGTTCATCTTTTCATACCATATATAAAATAATTGGAAATCGTGTAAAAATTTGATATTTGTGCGTCACCACGTCTCTTCAAGGTTTAACTTATATAACGCGCCAAACTCCTGACAGTGTGGTTGTTCATCATATACTCCTGGTTTCGTTTTTTTTTTAATTGATAGATTCGATTTGATTTGCTTAATAATAAGATTAAAGTTGTACTTTGATGAATTCTTACATTTTACTAAAGGTTTTGAATTTAATTTGTATGCTAAAGATATGAAAAAACAAATATGTTCGAGATTATGCTATAATAAGAATGGTTTTTATAGGGAAACCTTCGTTATAAATTAGTGTTAAATAGTGGTTCAACAATACTAAATAAACCCGGTATAAACTATTCTAATAAAAAGGGGGATAACGTGATAAACCACCCATATACACCAAACGACCTTGTCAAATGACCTTTTCAAAAAGTTCATTTGGCCTTCAACTCTATCGAACGACTCAGGATAACTGACCTAACTTATAGGCAAATTTTGAATCTTGGAAAAACATTTAAAAAGGACACGTAAATAGGACATACGGGGGAAAACCCCTGGAAACAAAGCCCTTCTCTGTTGTTAAATTACAGCAGCCAAGAAACGCATGTGAGTAAACAACATCATGTTACCTGTTAAACAAGTAATTGCATTTTATTTTACAAATGCGTCATTTGCATCTATTACGAGGTGTAACATCTGTTGAAAATAAACACATGTACATGTACTGTCAGCAAAAAGGGGTTCGTGATGTTAGGTCTCCAAACTAGGAAGATATGTTATTAATTGAATTACTGTCTGTATTTAACTTAAATACAATCTTTGATGTGAAAAAAGTAGACCCTATGCAGAAATTATGATAGCACATTTCTATTAACAAAAAGAATTCAGGGAAAGAGTTAAAGATAAAATACTACCTGGAGGCAACGTTGATCCGTTTCGATATATATTTTTAAACGAAATAAATTATTCTTTATATAAAATGGTAAAATAGTCATAGTTCTGATAAACTGACAACAATTGTTGCATGATCTAGCTATATAAAAAAGAAGAGGGGATAGACTCGATGGTTTTTCTTCTTTCAAGGAGACTATTGAGGAAATTAAGAGTTTTTCCTCAGCAGTACTGGTAACAACGATGGTAGAAGCTTCCAGACCACTGTTAAGATTTAATCCACCAATTATGACGTAAGATGAAAAGTCAAAGCACCAAGAGCTTAAAAAGGTACTACAGTCTCTCGTTGGCATATATATTGTCATTTTACTACAGTTCTTTCAATTTGGCGTCGCTTTAGAAGAATTCGCTGGCGGGGGCAATTCGTAGAACACTGTAATAAAACAAAGAAGAAATAAAAAAATATACAGATAAATATCATAATCTATTTGATTTAAAAGAATTGTTTTTATAAACGCACCCGGTAAAGCTGGCGCGATGCCTCGTTCTCCAAATTCCCAGAAATTCCTACAAGTAAAGAAAGACAACCTCCGTATGTAATGGAATTTTTATAAAAACTTTTTTTTTCTTGAAATTCCTACGTGATTGTAGAAAACACCTTAATATATTACATTGCACAGCAGTAATACGCCCCTACATACAATTCAATTTAATTCGATCAATGCCAAGTTTTCCGATTTTTATTACTGAACTGTGGGGAAAAGCCATGCTTCACTTTTTATATCAAGTTATAGGAATGCTTTCCAAAGTTAAGTTCAAATTCTAAATACAAAACGGAAAGTTACATTTACTGAAAAGCCATGTTTCCACATTTTATATTAAGTTATAATGCTTGCAAAGTTGTAATGCTTTCCAAAGTTTACTCTACTACACGAACATTTACATTCTAAATACAAAACGTACAGTTACAAGGGGGCGGTTTTACATGTATTTAAATAAAAACAATTTACAAAGAAATTATTTTATTCCTAACATAAATACAAATACTCTTAGTATTTTTAAAAGTGAAATGTTAACTAACTGTCTAACGATCTGTCCTGTTAGTTATAAAGATAATCCAATTGAGCGAGTATCCAACGCTATAGTATATAGTCATAATGTATTATAATCTTATTAAAACTTGTCAAATGCTTGGTAAAGCCTTAAACTTACCGACAGTATGTAAATCTTTGTAGTATTTTTCAGCAGCTTTATTTCTGGAAAACTACAACAAAGAATAAACTTTAATAAAAAAAAAAATCCCTGTCAGTTAAAAATAAGCATTGTTAAGCGGTGAAATAATATAAAGGGTGTTATATTCAGATAAATACATGCACGCTTAATCGAGATTTGTTTTATATCATCTCTAACAAGAGGCCCATGGGCCTATCGCAACCTAATTTAACAACATAACCAACTTGATCTAAGTAACTACATGTACCTGGCAAATATATGTCTGAATGTACAAAATGCAATGTAATGAAGTCAGTAAAACATTTAATAATTTTCCGTACATGCTTACTACATATATGACCAGTTTTACCAAATAAACCTTGGATTCTGCAGAGATATTTTTATGTATCTCGTAATTTTTTTCTATGTATGATTGGGATTCATTAGAGGATTTTTAAATAATTTAATCTTTTTCTTATTCTTCCCTAAAAATCTCTTCTTGTAAGTCATGTGTTACTTTAAACAAAACCACGTAGAAAAAAAACTTTACCCAAGAATGGTTTATGCCAAAGTTTAGTTGAAATTGGATCAGTGGCTCTAGAGAAGGAGATGACTTTATGACAAGTTAACGAAGACAACTAGAGCTACCGGTAATTAATTGTGACTTCCGTTAAGTTGAGCAAAAACCATTTTAATATGAAAAAATCAAATTGACTCCTTGACTCATGTACGTTCTTTTTTATCTATGATTTTTTTTTCGCTTACTTATTTAATGGTCTCAATTGTCACCTTTGAAACATATTAAATCTATATTATTAGAAGCCATGTTTCAAAACATAAAGAAGTCTTAAAATTGTTCATTTTGTTCTGTACTCACATAGTCTCATATACATGTAGTGTATGAATATACTATAGAATTTACAAGTCCAAAGAACATAATTGCCCTCTTCAAATGGTATATACATGTATTTTTTTTTTTTTTTGCAATGTAAAATGAAAATTGCCTTGTCCAGTGAAGTAAAACATAATGAAAGATGTAAAAAGACTTTTACATTTTTAATGGTATCGTTTCAGTACATGAAGTTAAAAGAAAGAATTCAATCTTAAACATGTTATCTAAAACTTAAGGTAGAGTAGCAAAACCAAGGTCTGAAAATTACGACACAGTTGAATATCTCTCACAAGAACTTGATATACGTATCTTTGTGCGAAGTTAGAGGAAGGAATCTTGAACAATATTCTTGCATTGGAGGAAAAAATTGAAATGACGAAAAGTGAAGTCAAAGTGAATGATAAGGTCAGACAACGAAGTTGAATTGTAGTCACCGATTTAAATCGTAAATGCAGTTTCACGAAAGTGACGTACATTGATTTTTTTTTTCAAACTAGGCTTACCGCGCAGAATGTGACGGACGGACAGAAGATTGGAAGGACCTGATGGAAGAACAGACATGAAAAACACTATGTGCACTGTTCATACTAGTATACAAGGTTACGGGACATGATAAAAATGCCAATAGATAAAGGAAGATAAACAGCTTAGGAGGACTCAAGAAAATTTGTAAATAATCTACTGACTTTAATTCAGTCATTTGAGATAAAAACACAAGATGTTGGATCTTTCAGAAGCAAATATTTGAATGTTCGGACCCTCACTGACAATGTTATATACTTTCTTTGCACAGGTGAAGACTTTGTTTGTGATCATAAGGAGATATCTGGACACCCGTGTCATTCAAAATTTAAATAATCTGCTAAACCAATAACTCATGATAAATTATTCATGTCTTCTTCTAATCTCTTCTATTCTATATCAAATTAAAAACAAGATATATTTCAAAGCAGAATTCTGATCGTTTATTAAATGTTTCAGGCGGAATTGCACCATTTCACCTGAGAAAATATCGGTTACTGTAACCTAAACGAAGAATCATTTATTGAGTTTTACTTTCATATATTCGTGAGTTGTTAAGAACTAAAATCGGTTTCATCTTTTTTCTATTTGAATATGATAAATCAGTTCATTGTCAAAAATATTTCGTAATAATCGTTACAATTTAATTAGCATCTTGTACATGTATATGAAGTATATCAATATTGAATGTTATGGTGACCCCCCCCCAAATCCCCCCCCCACCCCAAAAAAAAAAACCAACAACAACAACACAACACACAAAAAATATCCAATATGCTCTAGTTCTTCCATATATCTTTTTTTCCCTTAATTGTTGAATGCAATATGCGTACATGACATACCTCTTTGTTACAACCAAAGAAGTACACAATCTCCCGATGAAGCTGCTTTTTCACTGCGGGAATTTCCTGTCGTCTGGCAAAGGGATGTAGAAACGTTGATGATGATGACATCATTTCCGGTGAGTGCGCTGAATGAACTCGAGAACTCGGTCGAGACTCGAACACAAACGGTAGAGTTGTCACTCTTTCGTTCGGTTCGAGTTTACAAGGAACCCGAATTTCCTTGATGTAGTTTTCCACTGGATTCATAAATGTGAACATGGCTCCGGACACCACGAACGAACAACGAAGTTCTGTTAAAAATCACATCCTTCAATATTGCTAAAAAGAAGTTTCCCGACGATATGTTGAAAAAAACATCGCCATTAAATTCCAAAGTTTGCTGAGAAAATAGTTGCTTAGATGGGGCGTGTGCTTAAAAGAGGCCTCTTAGATTTCGGAATAAACCTGGTAAATAAAAAGAAGTGTACAAGTAAATAAATGACCTGAACAAAAACATCACTCAAGACGTCTCTTCGAACAGTGTAAATTAAACATCTGTAGACTTTATTTGTACAGTTTGATTTGTAAATAAATTCACATCGAACATTTATCCTGTTCTCTTTAATAAATAAGCACATGTCAACAAAATGAATTTACGAGCAAATATTGAAGTAAGGAAACGTAATTACTTACCAAGTCTTTTTCTTTCAATAAAAATCGGATTAAAATTTTTGAAGTTATTTTCAAAAGTTCGACCTACGACGTGAAATACGCAAGTTAGAATGAATCGGACAAACAAAAAAATTGCCCAGGGAATATTGAGAATTACAACTACAAAATTAAACCTCCAGAGAGTTTTTCGGAAAGTTGAAAGTAATGATTTCAATAAAATACGATTCTTCTAAATCCATTTGTTCAAATATTTGATCGGGGTATCTGGGAAGAAATTCAAAATGTACATCACCTCTAGGGAGCCGAACCTCGCCAGGACACCCATGTATCGATTTATTTTTAAATAAAACTTTCACTAAAGTTTCGTTGGATATGAAACGCTTGATCAGATGAATAAATCACTTCACCGAAACCTGGTATCCGTGCGAACTCTTTGTCAACGAGAAAGAAAGACCCTACCCGTGCTAGCTAGATTTGAGTGCCTCTTAACAAAGTACATATGATGTGGATATACTCAACTTTGTGAGCTTCTCATAAACTCTTACAGTCTGTATCTAACGATAAGGATTTTCTACCCTCAAATAAAAAGTAATCGATTTTATTTTAATAGCCCCATATTCCTAAAGAAGCAACTCAAGGTAGAGTTAATTAAGAACACATACCTGGAATTCGTTGAACAGGTACAACAAACGCTTGGTCCCTTTTAGAAATAAATGCACTTTTCATTTCTCGTCTATCATCAAAAGGATCTCTTTTTCTTAATTGTCGCATTAACGAAATCTTTTTTGTTAAAAAGTTTTTAATGTTCATATGACGAACCGAATGTATTACAGCATTTAATAACGATTTTTAAAACTCTTACCTTTAAAAAACAGTTGAAGCATTAACAACGATTGTTATGAAGTGTCTTATCTGGAAACACAGACATATGTATGAAGAGTTGTAAAATAAGTGTTTTTAAAATGCACATAATCCTTTGTTTTGTCTACAGCTGAATGATATCCCATTTACAGATTGTCGTTATATTTAAAAAAAAATTGAGGGGGTGTCAATTTTTTACAAGTCGGACGTGGCTTTGATCTACATTTCCCGCACTAAGACTAAAGTCCTCATATAAACCTGTAAAAGTATTTTTGTTTATAAATATCATTTTAACTAGTTTAAAATGACTCAAAAGTATGGAAAGCCACAGGCAAAATTGTTCAATATCTCTTCATTATATTAAATACGTTAACGAATCATGATCTTTGAAATCCAATTGGAGTCCCATTGAACAACCCCCTCCCCCGCATCCAACCTCCGGGGGTCCGGGGGGGGGTTATAGTTCTTAGGTAGAACAAACTTAAATTAATCATATATGAGAAAGCTTATATGTATATGTATAACATTTTTTTATAACATTAACATTTGGATTCATGAGAGACTTTCGAGATCAACTTTTATTTTCAATACACGTGTATTCCCTTTTCATCTCCCCTGGGGTTATCAAATCGCCCAACCATAGGAAGTGTTGCCAAGTTTAATTGAATTTAGCCCATCGGTTCTGGATATAATGACAAAAAGGTGAAAAAATCGACAATAGACAAACAATTTGGTTACAAAATTATATTTTGTAAGTGTATGGTTAAACCACAAGCACCTGACGTTAACTTATTAATTTTTCTCGTATTGAAAAAAATGTATACTTCATCATAATGATAAAAGGGTATTATGAGGTGGGGGTATATCTTTTAATACAAGATTTAAATCCTACCCGATGGGAACCAACAACTAAAAATAAGTCGCTAATGATTAAAAATACTAGAATAATTTAGACGACTACAGTGACATTTTTGAGCGCGTTTGGCATTTTTTAGACAAGATGCGACGAAGGCGGTCCACATGCATCATACTGAACGTAAAAAGGAGAAAAGATGTCAAAGTCGTTTAAGTACTCATACAATATTTAGGGTTGCTTTAAAACTCCCAATATGCTCAGATATCTAATTTTCTTTCCTCGATAAATGGACAAAGAAGTTTATTTCGCGCAACAGTCTTTAAGATTTCATAAACTAGTGACATTCATATCCAATTTGTCCGCCATATTACAGTAGCAATGTGCAAAAAAGAACAACGTTTTAAGATTCTACATTGACAGAAACCGGAATGAAACTGATACTGGCTGATTCCAAAACGTCACAATTAACACCGCTATGACGCATTTCGTTTCTCGCTCCATTGAGGGGACTCTTCACATCTCCACAATATTGTGTAATTTCAGATCAGCATGTAGAGCGGATTTATGGAGTTGATGATGAGAATTTATTTACAATCACGCATGCCTTTATTATGAAACACAATGAGATGTCTAACGAGAACCCAAAATCCCAATAACATTGCCAAAGGAAAAAAAAAGTGTTCGTCGATTTTCAAGGCCAACGAGTTGTATTGTATCATTCGTTTGTATAGAGATATAGAGAAAAAAATATATCCGCAAACCAAGATGAGGCCAAGAAAAATAACTGTCATAAACAATTAATCTGTATTCTTTAAGGATATCCGTTTAACAGTGGCGTAGCTACATTGAAGCACTGTAATTAAGTGCTTGCAAATTTTTTCTGAATCTAAAAAAAAAAAGACTGTTATTTTTTCATTGCAAATCCTGACAACCTCATGCGTTTGTATTGGAACTTTTCCTGAAGCATCCCGACTTCTTCTTATAATACATTTTGTAATTAACACACTTTTCGAAACATTGACTCAGTCGAGAGTTCAAAATTTAGATCCATATGGTACAAAATGACAAATCAGCATTTCATTACAATCGATTGATCAGCGCTTCAATTCATATCAAAATAAAAAGAAGCAAAACTGTTATCTTTCAGAACAAAGTTTGGGTAAGCATCAAACCTCAAATTTTGGATTACAAAATTAACCTCCAAATAACGGACCTAGTAAAGGGGATAGATAATTGTCATAGCAGTATAAAATTTCAAAACACTCATTCATCATACGGTAATCGAAAATTACAAATTTTATTTCCTTATTATACCAACATACATGTACCAGGTATAAAATTGTCAGTCTAGGTTGCGTCAGATGTGTTTTTTTATTCATTGGCATCTGTTAAAAGTTTAGTTTTTATACCTATAAAACATCAAAAAGGTCAAGGCTTAAAACATTCATTCATACATGGCTTAAAGGTTACAAAGGTTAAATAGAACATGCATATTACATGACTAACTTGCAGTATCAAGGCAATCGATGCAGACACAGAATCGCCAAATATGACAATTTGATAGTAACTTGTTTTCAATTTGGATTTCACTGTGCCCGCACTCCGTACCCGATTACATAGCATCATTTAAGACTACTGCATAGTGCGACAAGAGTCACATACCAGTAGTTCATTTTATCAGTCATCATTACAACAATTAATTGCACAGTACATAAGTATCAAGATATACATAAGACTTTTGTATGAATTGTTAGTATGACTAATTATGATACTTATGTCATAAGTATCATGATTAGTCACACTAACCATTTTAGGTCATAGCATGGCAATCTGATACATACGTAAAAAAGAGGACCAAATGTATATCTAATAGAGAGTTTTCTGTAAGTACAGTTACCATACCATGGCTGAGACATTGTACTAGATTAGAATTACTGCTGCCGTAATTAAAAAATATGCTCAGCTTCTGAGGGTTTGCACCCCTAACCCCCTGTTTAAAAATATTTTATTCCTAGGTACGCCGCTGCCTCATGTAATCCTGTTATCAAAATGTAAAATATTAACAGGTAATGTCGCAGAATGATCGAGCATAATATATAATAATTATAATTAGTATGAAATCAGCGTGTGAATTTTGCTTCTCGATAGAATTCAAGGACCTAAAAGCTCAAACGGAAAATCATTTGGATATGAAATCAAACAAATCTGTTATTGCTAGCTTGTTCCTGGCAGTAAAATCTGCAGTATGCCTAACTAACAAACATTTCTGATTTCTATAAATGAAATAATTCTTCCACTGAATTTTTAATTTTAAAAAAGTTCATACAAATGAATTCATTTTGTTTTAAAAACAGGTTCATAAAGCGTATGCTCTTTCAGGTTTAATTCAAAAAAGTTACAACTATCTTGAGATAAAATGTTGATTTTTTTGTTTTTTTTACGACCACCATATCGAAACTATTTAGACCATCATACAAGCCAATATCATCAATAACGAAGACAGATATCGTATATGAATGTATATAAATTAAAAACAACACAATTTTTAATGAATTTAATGTATAACATTTGCTATCCTGGTACAGGTCTACACTCAATGTCCACCACTAAATGATCAATATGTGGTGCGTACGACTTCACGTGTTCGATGTGTAGAACCTTCGTTTGCCAAATGTGAGGGGTATGAAGTCTCTCAAGAATAACTCTGATCTTTGATGAGACCCCCAAAGACCAATCCCTCCATATCTCCTTTGTCGAGTTTGGCTGAGTTTTTGCTGCTAAATCTGAACAGTTCAAACAATTGCTCAAACATGTATCAGTAGAGTTTGTGAGATTTCTTTCTGAGACTTTCATTGAATCTATTCCGTTTTCAGTGCTGTTTGAGCATTTTACAATCTCAGATTCATCACAGTTGCTACTGGATTTCGGTGTGGTTTTCCCGCTTTCCACATTGCCGTGTATGTGGAGAATTCCACCCGAACACCTCTTTAATGCCGCACACGCAGTTTCCCAGCCAGGCTCCGAGGATGGAATAAGCCCAAGGTTCACTCGATCAGCAACGTCTTTTGGACAGAGCTGTAGAATTAATAAATAATAGGATTAAAATATCTAATTAAAGAGGCTGAGTAGTCAACAAAGTAGCCATTAGATCTTCCTTAAATTTGTAATTATACATGCATGATTTTTTAAGCAATAAACTATTATTTAGTCAAGAAAAAGTCCATATATTTTAGCGTTAGAATTTCCAACATATTCCTTTTATCTTTACACAGGAATCTTCTATATAGGAGATCAATATAGTCTAAAAATGGCCACAACCATCTAGCCGTCTTAAGAAAGGCACTTGTTTGAGATATTTTGTTTGATGATGATATCGGTAAATCCAGAAAAAAGTCACAGTGGTCGGATAAAATATTGAGAAATTATATGAATAAAAACATAAAGTCAGAGTAAAATATTGTTTTAATCTGAGATTTTGTTTTATTGATTTAAGTTGTTGTTTTACTTTGACTTTGTGTTTTTATTCATTTAAGCTCTCTCTCTCTCTCTCTCTCTCTCTCTCTCTCTCTCTCTCTCTCTTCATGTATATATAACACAGGTATTATGCAATAACCGTTTATAATATTACGTAAAACTAAGTGTTCAAGATATATTCTGTGCAGAAGGAAGCAATTCCATTCCATTTACTTCCTTTTATTAACAAATGTGCCTCCCACCCTATAGCGTTTAAATAATGCTTTTAAACTCCTAAAATTGTCCAATACATCATTTGAGTACCAAAACAAAACAGGGAAGCAAATTGTGCGAAGGTGGTTTTTTTTTTACAACCCAGACATAACAAATGACTGATCAGTTGAAAACAGCAAAAACTACTTGTAAGAGTGCATGAGGCCTTCTCTCAACGATAAATAAGCGACGATTTTCGTTATGAACTGCATATAGCTTTGCTAATGCACATCATGTATCATGCCAAGAAAGCATCTTCAGTTTGTAATGCTGTCAAACACAAACAAAAAACTTGTCCAAATTCAAATACTAGTATATTGATATCACGAAAGTGCATTTATACAGTTATAAATGCAGCTGGTGATTATGAGGTATATATATAGCAAGGGTGTCGTAGGTACGCAATCTTTAACAAACACGGAACGTCGATGCTGTGTCTTAATTCTCATCTGATATTCTGTGAATTTATTAGAATCACGGTGGCTGAAATTTCATAGGTCAAATTAACATTCCCATCAAATACAAAGCGTTAGTTATTATTTTATATCCATACAAATAATCCAAAACTTAAATAAATAAATTAATAACAATCCACGAAAATTTCCCCCCTCCTCCAACGTACTTAAATTATTTCACAGTACATATTACCTGTCTATTGTCTCCGAAGTGGACCACGCACCTGTCTTCCACCCCGTTCAGACGAAGGTTCTTTCTCAGCGCCTCCACAGCATCCGGGTTCCACTCGCAGGCGTGGAGACGGTCGGCTCTGGCGTGGACTAGATAAGGCAGGGTGAAATATCCAATACCTGCCATATACAGAAAATTCTTGTTAGACAATCCAAATGCGCCAAGAACTCATTCAAAACTTTTGGTTAAATCGTACAGTTTAACAAAAACAAAAATACATATAAAACATACCATAGAAATGTATATATTAAAAAGGAAGCTGGTATGCATTATTCACTTTACTTTATCAAGTTAAATCTTGTTTTTATTAATGATGGATAAAATGGTGAACCATGATTCCAACCAGAAGAGTTTAATTAGGCCCAAATTAATAGATACTTCCGCATTGTAGCTTAAAGCAGTAACATAATTCAAGAGGACGAAATAAGCTGACTAGAAAACACAAATTATTACAAGTACTTAAAATGCATTTTGGCATGTAAAATATCTGAATTATTGGAAAAGCATCTCAAACAATCACGAACTGGTATGTTGTTTTTGTACATGTATGTGTAAACATTTTAAAAAAATTAAATTTAAATAAACAAAAAAGAACTCGAGATATATAGGTAGGTTAAGTCCGATGCCTTTATATTTATAATTTGTCTTCGTTTGGTCTCGTACATGTGCTGTCAGCTTAATAGATGTTGTAGTATGCAGAGGCACCGTAAGGTCACCAAACCCTAGGACAATTCAGATTAAACTTTCTTAACATGAAAACTGATTTTTCTTTTTAAAAATTTGAGTGTGCATTTTAGTTATACTTAAGATTAAGATTTAGATTTAATCTAAAATATTTATTATCACAATAGCAATGGCAAAATTGGTGGCAATAAGCGATATGCTTGCCCACCAGTCACTTACCAGCATAGAGATCAACAACGGTTTCGTTCTCACAGTGAAAGCGGGATACTCGAAGCTTCTCCGTAACATTTCCCGCGGAGAACATGCACTTAGTTACATCATACGTATACCTGTGTATAAAATCACATCATACAATGTATGTCATACATGTATCTCTCTTTAAATCCGTTACATTATCAAGGTTTTTCACATTTATAAGTAAAAAACCCTTTAAACAACTGAAATCAATCTTAATATCAGAACAAACTTTGATGAAACATCCCCCCTTTCACACAGACCTTATTCCATTGTCCACGTGTTCCACCCAGCCGTCCTGACCCAGAAGCAGACGGACACTTGGGGTCCGGTAGCCATTAGAAGCAATGCTCCCTTTCTGCGCCAATCTGTCACAGGAGAGAACCTCGGCAATCAGGCGCCAGATATCGTCACCTGTAAATATCAAACACGTGAATGTCAAAGATATTTGCAGCAGGCGTCTGTATACAGATACCTGTAGTTGCCAGAACATTCATCTCCTATTCTCAACAATGATATCAACCCGTCTTTTGACAAAGACACCTGCAAAAGAATCGTCAAAGCAGCCGATCCATCTACCTATGTATGAAAACGATGCCTATAATGGATGTCTATTTATAGTTATCAGAGTATCCGACTTTTGTTGAAGATGTACCTGAATACTTTTATATTTTTGCTTAGAATCTCGTCGGATTTTCTAGTTAAAAAGCCTTTGAGTGGTTATTTATGAATGAGTTTGCATGATCTTAGAGCTAATTAAGGAGTATGAAAATTGAATTTGCGTCATACTCATAGCGTCTTTAAACGCTAATCACGTTTATACACTCTTTAGTCTCGCCTTTCTATCAACTTACGAGTATACATTCAGTGTGTCTAAATTCCTGTTTCAAAAATAAATAAAGACTTCCTATTTTTCTCTGATACGTAAAAATGACTTTTTAATGCCCTCATCAAGTTCATAATGAGGATGAAGATCAATACACTATCAGAATTAGGGATGTCACCCTAATTATAATCCGAGAGATGCAACCAGTCATAAAAGTCTGCGCCGAGAGCCTGCTCAAGAATGAAATCGCCGGTAATGTGCCTCCATTACGGGAAAGAAGCGCCCCAGAGGAGGTTTATTGGGTTGTGAAAGAGAAACAATGGAAAAGCATTACCCCCTGATGACAGAAGTTAGGGTCGTCAGCCTATACGTACACTCTTTGCATGCCGTTCATCTACTTCCTGAGTTCTCTCCAGCATTCTGACTTTTATTACGCGTTAACCAATTTGTCTTTGCGTTAACTTAACATGCAGTTTTTGTTGGGATTTTGTTTTTGTTTTGACAAGATTACCTAACCACGTCTTATTCAATTTATCAGCCTTCTCTCTAACAGTATATTTTTTGTATTTTCATTTTCTTTGGCATCTTTATGAAATAAATAAACCTAACGTACTTTAACGACATTATGCAACATGCGCCTTTGAAGTTCCTCTTTGGAAAGCGTTTTGTTTTCAAAAAAGCTTTTAAGTTGTTTAAATTTATCCCCCTATAATTGATACTTGCGAATTTAATTTTTCTATTTACAGATTTCTGCAATCAATTTAAAAAAAAAATTTGATGTCGAATATCTAATTGCAATGTACATGTCGTGACTCAAGTGTTAAGTGTTAAACACAATCAGAGCTTTACACTGTTACGATACATTGCATAATATTCTAACACTATATTTTGTACTTTTACATGCTAACATGTACGCACAAATTCTTCCCGCTCGTTCACATTAATAAGATTTTTTTTTCATCAAATTTCATCCCAGAGAGAAAAACAATTCGTTTTTTTTTTAAAAGATGAATCTTTTTACGGAACTCGAATACCTTTAAGAATTAAAAACCAAATCAGAAAATTAGTCCTTTAGATTCATTGGTTGCTGGAGGGAGGTTTGAAGTTTAAGATTATCATAATAAGTAAAAATTTGCAAAATATGCATCAACTTAGATTGCTGTAAACAAATTAACGTAGTTGCAGCCAGCCAAAGTAATCTCAGTTATGATCTTTTGTTCTAAAGAGGTTAAAAATTGAATAGCCATGTTCTATTCAGAACGTCAGGTTCACTGAAATTTTGACAAAGGAACTTGCGACTTATGACAAAGCTTGAAAAAAGCTAAGTATGCATCAGATAGATCTATTAATCAACTAAAACCCTCAAAAATAATCTTCAGACATTGAAATACTAAGGAATATATAATGCGTTTAGAAATTTGCATTCAAATTAATTCCATCGGACGGAAACCAATTTCGAATTAGCCGGATGTTCTGGAGAGTTGACCGAGTAGACAAACAAGCTAACCGTACTGTCTCCAGAAGGGGTTCTGAAAGCAGGCGTCAATCATGACCAAGTCACCATGGCGCTCCCAGCGCCTCGGTATGTCTGATCTCAGATCCTCCATCAGTTCTGCCCCGCCATGATCTCGGAGAAACTTGTCTATGGCTGAAACTATTTGTTGGTAAGGGGAGATGATTTGATTCTTCTTAGAAGCGGGTAGTTGTATTTGGACGATTTTCCAATCTACGGGATTCTCTAGTAACATTGCATCCCTTAGTTTTTGTTCCAGGTTTTGTCCGAGGTCCAAGACTGGAAGTACGACATGGCCATCTTCTGCACTTTTGGAACGTCTGCTTGAGTCGTAGAGACCACTGCTTTGCAAACTCTTCCTGAAAAGTATTTTTAATGTTTAGATTTATAATTCTGAAAGACAACACCTTTATTAGGCGAATAAGGCCAAAGAAAAATTGTTTTGAAAACCATTTCTTGATATTGGATAAAATTACGATAAAAATTTAATTCATTTATGCCGGTACTTGATTGATTGCACTAACAAATGAAGTTCTACAAAAATTACACTTTGCGTACATGTACACAGTAATAAAAAATCTATACATTCGAACTAAAATGGAATGAGGAAACACTTTGCAAAAATATATGATGACGCGATTGATTAATGAAAAAAATATATACTGTTTGTGATCTTTTTTTGTTTTCTTCTTTTTATTCCTGGTTAAAATCTATTCACCTTAAAATCCTTTTGAAAATTGTTAGGATTTGCTTATTTTGCTTTTTTTTGAAAGGTTTCAATGATAAAAATCTAAACGAAGAATAAGGAAGTTCTACGCAAATAACCCTATGTTTGTAAATACAATATTTGTGAAAATGAATTACTAAAATCCTGCAGGGAAATTGTAAAAACAATGTTTTTGGACAGCTAAGCCGATCGAGAGGGAAATGCACTACATGTAGTCATAATGTGGGGCCATAGTTTCTCAAACAAGGAACACCAAGCTGGGGATAAGGAAACGCGGTCCGATCAGACCCAGTCAATCTGCAGCGCATTGTAATGTGTACTTAGATCAGCTTATACTAAGAACTGTGTCCACACAAGATTATACGCTTTTTGGTCAAGACAAAGTACAAAAATCAAAGTCTAAGCTACATGCAGGGGGATGTCTATCCCGTTCTATCATAATATACAAATGATTCACTTCCGCTGAGAAAGCCGGATATTGCTCTCCCCATTACACACAGAGTTCACGCACAGGCAGCGACCGACGCCTTACTAGAGCATCATTCATCAGGTATGTGTACAGTTCTACTTCAGTATCAGTTTTTTAATTTTTTTTTTTGACAAAATGTTATTTGTAAGCTATTACATCTAAAAAAAAAAAAAATAATAAGATTATATATTTATTGATAATGAATATGTTTGATGTCGGAGTTCTTCGTCTAGGATAAGACAGAACCCTGGCAATTTTCTCTGCACTTTTTGGAGACTGGTTAAAGAAATCTTTAAAAACAACAACCCAAATTACCTACAATAGAGTGTTCATGCTTGATGTCTACATCTATTAACCTGCGTTTATTATAAAAAAAATAAATAAAAATATTCTCAAAATTGTTTTGTCATGATGCTAAAAAAAATTACAATATTAACAGCACTTACAATATTTTGAAGGGGAATAACGACTATACGTTAAGCCAAAATCTGCACACACGTACAGAAGCTGGTATTTTTTTTTCAACCGAGAGTCAATTTAGATATACTTCTCGCCAAGTGGTTAAGCAATATTTGCACTTGTAATTAGAGCATCAAACACTGGTTGAAATATTTCAATTCCCAAGATGGGGCGCGTTATATATACTACTATTCCATCGTAGCCACATATTGTGGACACTGGAGTAATGAGCACCATTTCAATTTTCTTCGAGGTTGTCGTTTTGGGTTGGGTTGGGTTCAGAAAATATTTCCCTACTTTTCGCACAATTAGGGGACTTTTCAGTTATTTATTTCACCTTTTACTTACAATTTTTTATTGCACCCCCCTTCCGCCTCTTATAACCAAACTCTCAAAGACGAAACTTTGTATGGAACATGAATATAAAATGAGGTATATCACCGAAAAAAAAAGATTATTTTTTTTACATAAAGATTAAAAAAATATATATGGTTCCAAATGACGTATTCTGATTGCACACATAAGATAAAATATAGGGTGCTAGTTAAAAGCATGCAGACTAAGCAAAAAACAAAAATCATAAATAACCCAGCCAGGCTCAGAATTATTATCTTCCTCTTGACAATAACGGATTTTTCATACCATATGTTCAATTTTGTTAAAAAGAGGAGGGGATGCTTAGAAGACACGGTGAAAGGCGGGAAGACACAACGATAGTGCAAAAAAAAAAAGATGCTAATCATAGAAAGTTCATACATATTCTCTTTCATGTCGTAAAAACTTCGATCTCGGCGCTCTTGTCTAATGACGTATGTTTATCTGATGTAGACATTGATACAGAAAATCAAAAAAAAAATGGCAATGATATCAGTTTTCAACAGGCTTTCCAGAACCAAAAATAATTAACTGCGAGTTCGCATGAATTGTACGAGACTTCAAAAAATATCCATGACATGAAAGTTGAAACGAAAAAAGAAAGTACCATATCTCTATCAGTTTGCACTCTTAAATTTAAAAGTATTTTATTTTAAATTTTAATTCTTGAGTGGTATGTAACAAGCCGTTATCATATGCCGACCATTGTTTAAAATTCAAATACGTCAACGTTAATGAAGAAACCATTAAAGCGATGGCTTTAATTCGGATAAATGGCGCTTCCATTCCTTTTTCTTTTATAAAAATAAAGAGGAAATAAAGAATTAGCCATTAAATCCCGAAAGTAGTGTGGGCTAAGTATGAATAAACATGGGGCATAGCAATCAGTGATAATGATGTTTAACAAGTTTCCTAGCAAGGTCTAATGGAATGGAAGGAAGGACAGTAAAGCAACTTGTCCTGATAAAATGGATGCATTTGGATGATTAATCAACCTTTTTTTTCTTACTCTTTTTTCGGTTACGTGTGTCTTAATTCTTTGTCTTCCCGTTGTTGTGCTTTCGTCAAATGGTAGCTGTCTCTTAATATATCTTCATGATCGATTTTCTTTAATTTGTGTCTGCAACATTGTAAAATTCATACGGAATTGTGCCTGTTGGCAGACGCGGCGTTCAAATTACAAGGCGATCTAATTTTACAATATCTGCGTTATATGCCGTGGCTTTGGGGGGAAATCCCGTGATTATTGGTGATTGAGTGAAACAGGTAGCCACGTCATATTCATCCATATCTCTTTACAGCCTTCTTCTCCTCATCGCCGTGGACCAGCTCGCTGCACTACTGCACATGCGCAGAGTTTGACCACTAAGGACCCCACGCAACAGTCGTACATATCAACCAGCTATAAAAAGTGTTAA
This sequence comes from Magallana angulata, assembly GCF_025612915.1. Classification (NCBI taxonomy): domain Eukaryota; kingdom Metazoa; phylum Mollusca; class Bivalvia; order Ostreida; family Ostreidae; genus Magallana; species Magallana angulata. The sequence goes on from NC_069111.1 coordinate 21,177,846, forward strand.
ATATTGTATAGCAGGGGTGAAAATTTTTTTAAAACATCGCCATCACTCTGGTCGGGAAATTTGTTTTTCTACCTTGGATGTTGAATTGAATTCGACCCAGTTACAATATGCCGATTAACCAAGTCCAAAACTTGCAGAAACAGTTAGCCCAACTCAAGGAAGAGGCCAAAGTCAACAGGATACCCGTATCTGAAGCCGTCAAAGAGTAAGTATACCTCACAGCATTCAGTTACTTCATTATCTGATGCCGCAGATCACTTCGTATATAGGGACTTCATTTACCATTAGCGGACATATTTACTAATGTCGGTATATATATATACACATTTCTCTGCGTATTCGGACAATAATATTTGAACATGTCGATCCGAAACACGCATTTGATTCTTTCCTGAGACCAAAATCTTGTACATGTTATTATTACACGGACTTATAATCAAGAGCATTAATTAGGAGACAATGTTATTTTAGGAGGTTTCGTTTAGAAAACGGAAGACAATACAATTGGTTTCTTAGCGACATTCCAAGCAGTCTCTCCAATTGAAAGTTTAACTTGATTGGCGTCCAGAAAGCATGATTAATTAGAGCATTTCACTGTCGTCTCCTAATCCGAGCTATTTTGTTGACGAACAGATGGAAGGTTGCAGTTTCCCAGGATTCAGTTGATCGGCTTATAACTGATTCAGTGCCCCGCAATTACGTGCTTGACATGCCGACACGTATACTAGTATATACATACATATACGTCATCTGATACAATGAGTTGTGCAATGCAATGCGTAATATCAATCGATCAGTTAAACTGTCCTTTTAAGACAAATTATACATATGGCTCATTTTGTAAAGAAAAAAAAAGGTCGCACGCACTAATAAAAAAGCTCTGATCTGCTTTATTTGCCTCATACGTGCACAATTTGGCGGTAGAAATTAAAAGGATACAAAATGTGAGATATTCAATTTTACAAAAAAATTACAACCCGAAAAGTTCTGTTTCTGTAACACTGCAATATGATAAAATTATGAATATTATTGTATGGATCTGCTGCTAATCTCTTGGAAGAAGCTCTGATTCAGCATTAAAAAGCCATGCAGGGAGTTCCTGTGTTTACAGTTTATTTTTTAAATTTAAATATGTGTTCTTAAAGAATATTCAACTTCTAAAGCAGAATAATTCCAAATCTGCTATCAGCTTTAAAGTCTAAGAGGTTGAAGCATGGTATGACGTCAATGCAAAGATAAAAATGGTGTCAAAAGCAGTCGCTGGAACGGTTTGATCTGTTATCTTCCAGCATTCAAATCAAATACAGACATCACAAGTGCTAAGATTAATTCTGAAAAAAGCATGTCGTACATTTAAAATAAAATATCGTCCACTTTATAACTGATTGCACTTTCAGATTCGTTTCTGTTTTCTTTTTTTTTTCAGCCTTCTAAGCTACATCAGCCAAAATATACACGAAGATTCCCTCGTAAATGGCATTAACCAATCCAATAATCCGTTCATTCCCAAAAGTCCATGCAGCATCATGTGAACGGTAAGACCATGGCATTGTTTTTGCATGTAGCGCCATTTTTTTCTTTAGAGGAAATGGCGCGAACTCCTCTTTCTCTTATATGAAGCATCAAAAGTGTAAAGATCAAGTTATAAAAGATGACTGTGTATAGAGAGTCAGCTAAAAGTACCAAATAATGTAAAAATAAGACCAAGATACCGGTGTGTTTCTGGCTAGGAACGAGTAAAGGTAATGGAATTTACATGAAGACATACGTAATGATAAATTACATTTCCATGTAGTACCATGTTAATATGTACTACGGCATCGTACTTCTGTGTAGGAACATGCAAGACATGTGTTATTATAATATATTCCCTAGTAAGCAACTTGTCCTATGTAGTCTTTCAAATAATAAGAAGACGTATGAAACAGAGGGCTTAACACGCCGGCGAACATTGAATGCATTAAATAAGTCACGAACATGCCGAAGTACGTTGGTACATGTTCAGGTATTATAGGCTACTGTAAGCTGAATGCGCACTAAAATTGGACGGTTTTTTAAAACACATTTAAAATAAAGGATAAAGAGATTCTGTGTCAGTACGATAAAGCTTAACTAAAAATGATGATTCTGGGTCGAAAAAAAAAACTTCGCTTTCACATTGTATCTGATATCGACGTTCGTTTTAATAACACGTCTCTCATAATTTCAACGTCAGTTTTGATAAGTAAACGTTATACATGCGTTCCACTTCAGTCAAACACCCCGAAATACACTGTGTACAATCTGTCATAAGCATGAAGACATTATGTATGCGCTAGAGGAAAGTTTATGATATGTAACAGATAAGCTTACAATATGTTAATTGTTCGTTGAAAGCCTTAATGTGGCTTCTTTTCATTTTTCAAAACAGAACTTCAGCGCATGCTAGCGCGTTTGATTAAATATTTCAAACGTTGGTATGGAATGCATGTTATAAGTTGTCTAAAATATTTGGACCTTAGAAAACTTCAATTTTAGACAACGATGTGGTGGGACACGGGAGGGGGGGGGGGGGGGGCTTGAGGGGGAAATGGTCTCTTCTAAGAAGTTAAGTGTCTTCTCCAAGACAAACTTTAAAAAAAAATTAACATGAGCTGCAGATACAGTACATATTGTCCATCAGTAAAATATTCTGGTTCTAATGCACCAAAAGATTTTCATTGTTTTCTTACGGATGTATAAAATTACATTTTTGACAAATAATTATTTGAATTAATCTCATTGCAATAAAAGTTTTAAACAAAAAATTCTAGTCATGTATTCTAACATTTTTGCATAAATTACCCCCTCCCTTCCCCTTCTTTGCATAAATACAGGAATATTTTGCTTTGGATTTGATTAAAAGATTTCCTACAGCAGGAAACAAATAAAACTTTAGGAAATTTTAACAAATAATTTATCTCCTTAAATGCAAAAAAATCAACTGAAGTATTTCCTAGAATTATCTGAACTTGGCCACTCGAACTCACTTGACCTAATTTCACTCATAAAACAAATTGTAGGTGTGATAAACGTTCTTGATGCTGTACTTTTTTTAATGTAAGAGAGGTGCAAGTTTATTTTGCTCTCTGAATTTGTAGGAAAGAATAAAAAATAGAAGCAGCATACTTAACTGGGCTGCTAGCAAGTAGAAGAAACATAAAAATGATCATTAAAGTCTTGAAGAAATAATCAAACTTCAAATGCTACAAGAATACCTGCATTAGAGATAGCAAATAGATTTCAGATGTCATAGTTCTCTTCATAAATGATTCTGTTCTATCATTCTGTATAAAAATGCAACAGGATGTAATACATCGGTTAATCGTCAAAGGGTAACATGTATATATGTAAATACACAAAAAAATCCCATTACAGATTATGTAATACACAAGTAAAGAAAACTTCAAATGACAATACTTCTTTGATGAACATGATTTGCAACTCTGGACCTCATGATAAAGTGATTTGATGATGTACAATCCAGTTACCGTGACTCATTAGTCAAATAGACAAACTTTAATATCTGAATATCTGAAAGGACTCTAATCAGTAATGATGAAGCAACTTTTTAAAGAATATCTTATTGGTCTCCTAATTAGTCAGTATGCACAATTATCAATTTAAATCATCTTTCCAAACCAAACCAAACTCTCTCTCTCTCTCTCTCTCTCTCTCTCTCTCTCTCTCTCAAATCTGGTTGTGTATTTTCCTACTGACCACATTACATGCAAAATGATATATTTTCTACAATTTGGAAAATGGGAAGCTATGAGAAAAATGTTCAGAAGATCATCTAGTGTATATTAGCTGTTACTGTACTTAAAGTTACAGACAAGATGTTTTATAGATGTATAGGACTTCAAAAGCAATCATGTACATTGCTACTTGATACAGGATCTATGCACTTGAATACATTTAATCACATCCTTGTTTTGAATTAGTAGCTTATGATGAACACAGCCAATATGTTATGTTTTCTTTTATTCAATATACAACTACTGTGTTAGTTCTTCTTATAAAACTATATTTTTCAGATGCATGTACAATTTTAATTTATGTATGAAGAATGTGTGTCCAGGAATAAATTTAGAGAAACAATTATCCAGACATTATTAGTAAAATCTGGTACCATGCATATCAATAAGTTTTCAGTTTCAGTAATTTTCTCAGAAGTTTCAGACACTTCCACACAGACAGAAACTCTACCATTCAGTCATTTGAAGGGTGACTGAAAGGTAACAAAAAGGTGACTGAATCGCATATCTCTGCATATTCAGTCATCTTTCCAAATCCTCCAGTCAACAATCAGCTGACCGAATGCCATTTGGCATGGCTTCATCTTAAGTTGTAAACAAAAAATCAAAATCAGATTGTCCAGAAAGATTCAATATTCATTTTTATACATGTACAAGCATAATGGTGTATTTGTTTGCTACCTCCAGACCTGGTCCAGGATATCTCCAGCGTCTACTTGCAATTTGGAAAGTAGACAATGGAGATCTGAGATCTCCATTCATACTGCAAATGAGCAAACTAGGATTACTCTTGCAGCTCTCCAATCAACCAAACGAATACACAAAGTTTGAGAATTGGTCCATAGAAAGTTTTAAATAAACGTTTTGTCTATTTCAGATGACAGGTTACCATTTCCTTCCATCCACACACAGAACCATGAGGAGCCACCATTGTGATTTCAGTAGACCTCCACAAGTCTCTGTGATTCATGTCTTTGTTTTGTATAGATATAGGAATACACTTTTTTCTTGTTCTCTTTGGTCCTAGATTTAAATAAACAGTATGAATGACTTTTCTGTTGTTGTACAGTAGTTATGCCCCTTACTTCCCCACACATCTGCAATATAGTGTATTTGAATCCATGTATATTGGGTTCATCCCTATTGCAGGGGTAAAATTTACATACAGTTAAATTAAGAACAGAGAAAATGGTGTAAAATATGTTCTGTTCTATTGTCCTTAATAAAATATTTAATCTTGGAAAATTGTTTTTTCTTCTTGACTTATGCTACATGTATCAACCAAGTCAGTTTTCTACACACAGTGCATACAATGCAGGAAAATATTTTGAATTACTGGTATAAAAGGGTAACAAAACCCTCAACTGCTTATACGGATACCACTGGTAAAATCCCATGGTCAATCTTGGAAATACTTATTAACTGTAGACTATTGCTTAATTATTGAATGTTTCTGGTTTTCATGAATATATTCATTATTGTCAGTACATGTACAGTGCATCATGTTATTAAATAAATGAAGCTGTTTTGTATAAATTTTTATCTGTCTACATATATGTAATATGTCATTAGTGATGTCTTTTTTTTTCTTTTTTTTTTTTTTACTAAAGTTGTCAAAAGTTAACATCACTCTTGTTACGGTAAACCACTATAGTGTATGGAGTTTGGTGATCCACGAGCTGTCAATCAATCTACTGTAAGTTTAGTTATTGGTAGGGCAACTTGAAAGGTGTACCAACAGAGCAATTTCTGCCACCGGAGAGACACACAAATTTTAAGCAATACAGCAATGTATGCACCTTTTTTTCTTTTAAGGGTCTTACTCCACCAAGGACTTATATTTTTACATATAACTTACTTTTATCCATTTTAATAAACTTAGTCAAAGGTAAATAACTCTTGATATGATTTCCTTTCTATGCAAGTCTAAAATAAAATACTATGATTTCTCTGACATCCTCAGTTGAATTTAAAAATTGTAGTTTTTTTTAAACAGTCTGAACAATGAAATTATATAACATATCAACAAGTTTTGTTAACAGATGCTTTTAGACAAAAGTGATTTTTGATGCTGAAAAACTGTTTCCATATACCTGGTACATTTTATCCTTATATTAATAACATAAAAGTAATTGAGTTATTGCAGCGCTCTTTTTCGACCTTGATCAGAGAATTGTGCAGGTATGGAAATAATTTGCAATTTACAGCATACAAAAAATTGTGTATGTTGTAGACTGATCAAACTTATTTACACACAGATTCCAAGAAATAAATTAGTACCATTTAATTTTTTAGGCAATTTAATACCGATATCATCACTTTATTTGCCCCAGAGTTTCTATTATATGCAATAACCGACCTCGGAAAATGAAGTATGTAAAATTCACGTGCACATTTTTTCAACTGCATCACTCCACTTTACAAGGCTGCAACTTTTTCACCAATACTTAACTGTAGATTCGTTTATTCAAATTTTTACAGACCAGAAGCTACAGACCTGCATCTTGGAGTTACCTTAAAATAAATTTTCAATTTTATCATAGTTCCAAATTGGGAAAATGATTGATGAACTTCAAGGACGACAAATATATTGAAAAAATGACTAAAATCAGTAATAGACAATAAATAATGTCTGTGAGGACTTAAATAATACATTATCTAGGTACATGTACCATACCTGCATATTAATAGGTACATATGAAGTACTCTTTAGGCACAGATAAAGTATGCCTATATGTACTTTTTTTTGGTATGGGCATGTATATGCATACATTCAGTCAGATTATCTCTGACACTATCTATATTTGCAAACAGTTTTGCCCTGGCCGTTTTGGATTCGCCCAGACACAGTTGTGTGTAAAGAAAGAGACATTGGAATTCATCCAGTAATAAATTTGCCTGCTGGCAAGGAGGGCAAAAGGGGCGAAAAAATAAAATGGGGATGAATATCTCCCTGTATACAGTACAGAGAGTGTAATACTTTCATAAAAACACGACCAATTGGAGGAGGACATGCAAATGACCTGCTGCTGAAGGAAGTTAGAATAAATTTTTTTTTAGATCATTAATAGTGTGGGTTCTAAGTTATGACGTATTGGAATGATAACCCCAGCCAAAGAGCACCTATAATGTAACTAGATATACAAGGTTGTTTTCTGGTCTGACCATAATTATTTTTTCTCCTATACTAGTTATTTACGATTTACAACAAACCAGAAGGTGGCATAGGGATTATTATGGAAGAAGATTATACATGTATTGACTAGCTCCTGTATTTGATGGTAAAATCCTGCCATTATAAGGATTACTCAAAACCTTGGTTGTGTTGTCTTGAAGGTTATAAACATTTAAGGTGGGAGGAGTGTAGTAGGTATGGCTCTACAGACCATGGATATTGACCTGGATAGCTCAGCAATAGACAGGAAATATAGAGGCCCAGGTTCAATTCCTACTGAGTCCAGACACAACCGTTCTCTGGCCTCAGCTACTACACTACAGGAGTTGGCAGTTTATTATTATAGTCTGTCCCAAGATATCTTTGCCGCATATTTCCTTAAATTATTCGATATTTATAAATACCTCTTGATTCAGACGATGTTCATCCAATAGTATGAAAAAATCCCAAGATTTCCCAAATGAAACGCCCCTTCTAGCTTGTCGAGTATCAATACACGGCTAAAAATAAAAAGTCTACTGGGTTTTTCCATTGCCAAAGAGATGAAGACACCCGGATGATAACGTTGAAAAATTGCGCAAGGTGTCCTGAGTACTTCCGAATAGAGAACAGATGTCAACATTCCCCATTATATATCTCCATTGGAAATCTGTTTTCGTTCCTGTGAATTTTTACGAGGGAAAAATGCTAATATGTGAATGAAGTTATCTTGGGAATTTTCCCTTTCATTGATTTTAATTGCATTCTGTCACAGGTATGTGTATTTTTATTGAAAATTGTTCAAATATACAGAGTAAATATCTTGGGACAGACTATAGTAATGGTTTGCAAAGTATATAACATCTATGATATCACGACGATCTTACATGTTATTTGCCTTGCAGAATCTGACTAAAAAGGCAGCAGACTCCTGTGATGCTCTATATAGCTATACTTGTACTCTACACTTTTTAATCTCTCACATATTCTATACTCAGTCTAGCGAATTTACGAAAATGATATTACAACATGTGAAGGCGATACATATATGATTAGTATATACGTCCTTGGTATTGGTTGAGTCATTCTTTAATGCTTGTTTTTTTCTTTGCAAGATAAAGACAGAGGAAATTCTAGATTACCTATTGTATACATTACATTTAATGAACATTTGATAGAATGGAAACATCATTGGCCATTATGCAATATTGAAAGTTTGATCATGGTCATTTTCCATATCATAGTTTTGTGAATATAAAATGCATGAACTTACCTAACCTGCTGTCCATGTTTTGCTGGTACACTCAACGCCAATTTCTTTCCTTCTCTGTTCATGGGCGCGGCCATCTTGCGTCTCGCGAGAACGAGATTTTCACAAAGAGAATCCATCATCGTCCCTTTGGAGGCTGTTCTGGCATTTCGATTTTAGAGAAACCCTTATCTTTAAAGATGTCTTCTCAGGTCCAGAGTTTGCAGAAACAATTAACACAACTTCGACAAGAAGCAGGTGTAAACAGAATTCCTGTGTCGGAGGCCATTCAAGAGTAAGTCGTCTGGATTTTTGTTTTATGAATCAAATCCACATGATCAATATATCATGGTGGTTTACAAAGTTAGTGCAGTCGTTTGACCAAGTTCCAAATAGGGTACAGATTTGGCGGTGTTGTTAATATTCACTGGTGTTATTTTGATATCTATTTTTTGCCGAAGTACACTATAGCCCTGCTGATATTAATTAATGCAATATTGCTGTATTTAATTTTTTTTCTAACAAATTACATGGGAAGCCATTTTACCAGTTTCAAATTAGCCAATGAGTTCTGAATAGCATAGCTGTTTCCATCAAAATCAAATGTGGATAGAAAAGTTCCGGCCATAAACACCGTCGATTGACCCTGTTGAGTAACAGGTTTGATATATACCACCCAGTTATTGGTAATTTTTTTATCATGTGCAGTTTGATTTGCACAGAAATAATAAACAAAATCATAGCATAATTTTGACTAGTTTTTAACATCCTATTACCTCCTAATAAAGTTGCAGCACCTCCACTTATCGTTGTTGTGGTAAAATATGATTTATTCAAGACTTAGAAAGTAGAAAGACTTTTAATAAATTTCAGAACTATTTGTTATAATCCATTCTTTCATTTAATGATAAATCTTAAAACAGAGGAAAACAAATTGATTATCTGTAACTCGTAAAATGTCGGCTCCATAAAATTATGCATCTACTTGCGTTTTTTTTTACATTAAATCCTGCATGCTTTTTGGGGTATGTTAAAATACATACCATATCACTTTTAATAAAAGATTTTAGAAATCTTGTTACAAGTGAAAATTTAAGGTGCCGACAGAAGATTTTATGCGCATATAAGTGTTGCAATAACCTTGATTTATTGCATAGCAAAAGTAGGTAGACTAATCTAAGACTAATATCGAATACATATATGACCACAAAAATGAAACCGCTACAGAATTTAAACAAGCATTTATAATAAGTGTTTATATTTGAGGTATTGATGTTTTTCTTTATCTTTTATTTTTATTAATTATTTTTTATTTACAAAGTAACTTAATATGAACAATTCAGAACTGGTCAAAATTTGGAACTGGTCAAATGACTGTATGTTCTAATGTAGTGATGCAAAATAAGATATAAAGTTTTTATGTCACAAAGTTTGTTTTTTGATTTATTTATAACAGTATTTTATTTGGATTGCATAATGCCTGCACAGTAGTCATCTGAGAAAAGATATGTAATATACATGTAGATCTACATACAAACAATTTACTAATTCATCATAGGTCCTGACTTCACGGACATTATCAGAGCTCTTATATAGCTGCAGAACTGTGGCTCTATGGGAAATTTGGCTTGACAGACTGTAGAGCTACTGTTCCATCAATAACTGAACACTTACTGTGCACAAAAAGTTGTGCATGGTTTTGGACTTATTATATTAATTATGGAATATATATTGTAAGAATTTTCATACTGAAAAATTCTTGAGATATAACTACTTGTTCATCAGTTTACCATAGCATCAAACATTTTCATAAACACCCTAACCAACCTCTGAAAGTGAAACATGTAAAATTCACCTCAGGATCTAGAGTCGCCAATATTTTACCTGCAAACAATCTACACTATTTTACTTTATGGGGCTGATGAGGGTGTTTAAAATAAAAGATATTCAGAGGCAAGCAAGGTCATCACATGTCTCAGGAATTTTGTGGTATCAAAATTTTCACAGAATATATTTCTAAAGACTTATGTCAGGTTAAAAAGTCTAAAACCATGTGCAACTTTTTTGTGTGCAATAAATATACGGTTCAGTTTTTTTAATGGTTGGAACTGTGTTCTGTTAATTGTTCAGATATCCAGATTTACTTTATCGATTCCCATGAATAGGTAGATTTGGTTTTTAGCATTAATTTATTTTTATTTAACATAAAGCTCATATCTGTTTTAATGCATTCAATTTTAATGCAGTGACAATATAAAAATTTGTAAGGTCTCACTATTATCATACAATACTAAATTTTCTCTCTTATCTATCTAGAGAATAACAAAATGTTTAATTTCCTTCTGTTGTTGGGTGTGCAAGTTTTGTGCAAGATTACTATTAGGTTATGTTTTTCGACCACTTCACTTCTGAAGATACTTGAAAATTTTGTAATAATTCACATTTCGAAGTTTACAAGGAAAATGATTGAAAAATTAGAGGTGAACTCCAGCCTATCATTGATTTAACTAAGTATTAAAATAAGAATCATTGTCTTTCATTTATGAAGTATGGGAGATATACCAGAGTGGTACCTGTGGGCTGTTTTACTAGGTAAAATGTCACATTTAGAATGTGAAGGAAGTTTAATACCCTACTTGTATGACATACAAGGAAGCTCAACCCAGCACAGCATGACTGAAAGTCGACAATACATCCTTAAGTGTTACAATGCCACAGATACGTAAAAACTCCTTTTGTACTTTTAACCTTTCAAAACAGAGAAGTTGTAATTTATAAGTACAAAAGTCTATGGACAATTTAAAAACTTAACATCAACAACACTTCTAACCCCCATCTCCAAAATTAATGGATCAAACTACTTTTATTGAGCCAGAAATGTTTTCTTAGATGTAAAAAACCAATTTTTATGATTTTCCATTTCAGCATCCTAAGCTATACCAACCAACATGCTCAGGATGATGCTTTAGTGATTGGAGTGAACCAGTCAGAAAATCCCTTCAGGGAGCCCAAACCATGCTCCATATTGTAGAGGTAATAGACTGTACACACATAAAATGTTAAGGTAGCAACATGTATAATACATCCAGTGCAAACCTACTCACTGACAGATTGAAATATTTATCAAAAGGAAGTTATAAATTAGAAATTTTGTATGTTTAAAGGCAGTAACCTTTTACAGAGAAATTTGAAAGTTGATGCTAAAATTAAATTGTACCTTTTGGGGTTTTTAAGCCTGCAATAAATGCTCAAGATCTCTCTTTATCAAATGTTCAAATAAACAGTTTACACAAATATTCAACATTGAAACCCAAATAGGCCACCCTAAGTCGTTTTGTGAAACCTTGAGCACATTCTAAACTATTTCTCACTAAGAATTAAAGCCATGCACAGGTACATGCTGGTGTTTATAATTCATAGGTATGATATTGGTTTTGTTAAACTTGTGAAGACAACATAATATTTTTGTTGCAGGTGATTAACACAACTGGCATGTATTTCAAATATTGATTTATCTTACAGAAGGCTATATGAAATATTAATGAAATCTGTCGGAAAAAAAATATACGAAATCAGGTTTCACAACTTTGACTCAGATGTGAAAGCCAACTCTGCTAATATGTGTGGAAGCCCTTAATAATTGATAGGAAAGCAGGACCAAAATACTATATTTGATACTACAGGTGTTGTAGTATTATGTCAGAAGTGACAGGCTAGGTTAAATTATGGTAAAAAAAAAAAATCATTATCTGATTTTTTTTTTGTCCATACTTCATGTATGGTACTTGACTTACTCATAGTCATGTTTTATGAGTTAGATATATTCGCCTGTTTAACAATTTGTCAATTTTTTAAAAATAATTGTATAATCATCTTTCTTTTTTTTTTTTTTACAGATGCTGTTGGCATAGATACAGGGACCAAGCGTCTCACTTTTTATTCTGAGCAACTTTGGGCGATGTGCAACCTCCTGTGAATGTCTTTGTATTCCTCCGCAGATTTCCTATTAGAACTTCCTTGTCAGTGTTGTAATTACATGTACTAGTACTTAATATTGATGCCATCTAGATTCTCTGCTTTTCTTTTTTTACTGTTGCAGATGTCCTTTATGAGTTATATAAGAAAAAATATATGTTAGTTTTAAGACTGTTTTCCTAACCAAAAAATATTTGTGAATCAAGTGGTGAAAAATATCAAGGGGCATCTTTGTACTTACAATGAGAGATTCAGGTGTACTTGTTTATTTTCTCCTTTGCATCAAGATGTACCATTTTAGAGAAATTTTTCTTTCTTTTTTTTTTTATTTGAAAACCAGTATTGGATCTAGTCAACAATGAAAAGGAAAAACTTCTATTGGTATTAGCCAGTAAGACTCTGTAGGCATAGCAATGCTTATTGTTTTTTGTGCAATATTTCATGTTTTTTTTAACCATTTCATACCACAACAGAACATTACTTAGTTTAAGAAGACCAGTGCACAATTTTTTGAAGCTTGTTAATTTAGTGGACATCCACTGCAATTTATGATATTGTATTATTGAAAGAAGAATCTCAAATTGGTTGATTGGAACACCAGGAACTCTCAAATAAAACTCTATATATAGCTTTAAATAATCCATTAACAATTTTTTACATGCAAAGTCTGTTTTATGTTTTTCATTTTATATACATGTAGTTGTGCAATTTTTAATACATTAAATAAAGTACCAAACATGCAATTATCTAACAAAGAGGATTTGTTCTTTTTTTAAATTTTTATTTGTATTTTTTTGAGTTACAAATGAATATGTAGTTAGCAGTCATAAGGTAAATATCTTTGAATACAAAACAGTCTTTTTATGAATCATTGGGTTTTGTAAAATTAAGAAATGTTCCTTGGTTTGGCTTTAAACATTTATACTTTCAAACAAAGAATTATCTTTAATGATAAATGAACTCTATGAAGTATGAAAAGTGACATGGAAATTCTCCTCATGCATTGATAGGGGATCTGGTCCGAGTATATACAGTCAAATTCCGTTACCTCGAACTAGCTTAGGTGGGACTGGTTAAAAACTTCGACGTATCCGAGAATTCGAGATACCAGGAGTAAAATACTTAGTTTAAATGTTTGGGACTTAAAAATCACTTCAACATATCCATTGTATTCAAGGTATAGGTGTTCGTGATACCGAAGTTCAACTGTATATATATATTGTACGGACCTCCTAGGCTGTTATGTAAGAAAAATTAATCAAAGCTCTTGGTTTGATTAGATAATATATTTTAAAAGAAGCTTTCACATATTATTCTTGAAAAAAGCATTATTCCAAGAGTTTGACTTTGAACGTTAAAATGGTAATTATATCCTATCCATTAATCATGATGATACCGGCTTTTAAAATTCTGTAACAAAATGGTTGAATGATAATGTTTACATTTTCTAATGTCTTTGTGATAACGTTACCCATCCAAGTAGTCTGGAATATATTTCATCAATGATGCAAATGACGTAGTGTGGGGCGCAAAGCGGGGTTTGCATAATTAAACGAAATGAATTTAACGTTATGTCAGTACTGTATTTGAAATATTTAATCGTACAATTGCTAAAAATTATATCAATAAAAGCAATAAGGAATCATTTTTAAAATATTATGAGGTGATAATTAAAGTCGGGCTGTATTGGATATAATCACCTCCCGACTAAAATTATCACATCATGATACTCAAAGAATGTGTATCCTTGGAACTGGAAATAAATTCCATATCAACTTCGGATCGTTGTGAAAATATACATTTACATTTCCCCCAACGCTTTAATTCTTAAAAAAACCCATGTATATGTCCACAAAAAAGAAAGAAAAACATTAATTAAGTCTCTCTCTCTCTTTCTCTCTCACTCTGTGTTATTTTTCAATTCGATCCATTTGTCCAGCGCATGTAGTGTCTACTCAAAATGATAACTGGGCCCGGAAATTGCACTGAAAGACACTGTCCACCCCGATGGTTGACTCCTGTAGTTTGGCTAAAGCCTTCTTGACACGAACCATGATGCTGGTGAGATCGTACCTGATGGAGACATATTGTTATGATGGTTAGTGACAATATATTATAAACGATATTATTAATGTTGTTATAAAAACCGTTATCCCTAGGCGTTCAAAATAAGGCCCGAATGCTCAGTCACTAAAAACAACCAACGGTTGGTAAACTGCTAGTACCCAGTTATAAAGAACTATCTATTAAAACAATGCCGAAACAAAATATGATAAAGAAGTACATGTATATTTAATAAAATCTTTTTTTTTTAACTATTTGATATATAATATAAAAAATAAACTGAAATCAAGCTTTGATCCTCCCAAACCTTTTCCTCCGCCAAAGTTCATAATTTTCTTCAACGAGTAATTAAACTATAACTGACTTGTGTTCGATTTAAAAGGCTCTGATAGATTTTAAGGTGTAATTTGTAATCATAATTCTTTTAGGTGAATATTGTTGCTTGATTTTACTGTTCCTATATCACCACAAACTCAACATTCTGAAAACAATACCATTCTAAATGTTCTGCCATATTTTTCAAATAGTGAAATGAACTTCCTAGAGATTCAATGCTTTTGAGAGTGTACCTGTGTGAATATTTCCTAATGTATCTCAAGAGAGTTTTGTACAGGAGGCTCTCGCTCTGCCGCACCGGATACTCCGTACAATTTCTTACCATGGAGTAAGCGATGAGGAAGTCGCAGGTCAGCGGGATGTAGCTGTGTTCTCTAGGAATATTCCTCGGACCGCTCAGAACATCTGTGTTTTGAATGTAAAGGAACAAATTGTCGTGAATGTTTCATTCATAGATCTAATAGTTCATTCATATAATTAAGTTATCCAGGTCCACCACTTTACCCAAGTGGAGAAGTTTGTAAATCTAACATTGCAAAAAGAATGTACAAAATACTGGTCAGCCACAATTTGTTTTTTTCTCAGTATCAAGAGTATTTTTGACAAGAAGGCATAAAAAATATGAGCTTCGGTTAGATTACATCTTTAATAATCTTTTTGAGAATAAGTACCTTTTAGACTGAAATGGTCTCCACAGCAGCCCTGAATAAAGAAGCATTTTGGTTTACCCGACAAGGAGACGCATCGACTGCCTGTAAACAAACCCGTGATTTCATGAACTTTTATTTCGCGACAGTCGCTTCCAAAGAGTGTCCCTTTCCGACCGTGACTGGCGATACAGCAGACAAAGGCATCGAATTGGGCGTGGTTGTCATCGCTGACGTCACTCAGAATCTTGACCATGTCTCGCGCTGGTACGTTTGCGTATCCCTTGACAATGAAATGTAATTCGTTCCTGAAGAAGCAACCCAGTTTGTCTGCAAAGAAACCAAAATAAAAAACGATTTTTTTACACTTCAAGCAATTTTTTTTTATCAATATTTAATTGTCCTTTATTTTCGACCACAATTTTCTTCAGTACGTTTGTTATGTTTATTTTCAACCTTCTTTAGAATTATAAAACAATTTATTGAAGCCAAATTAAGCTCCCGCCGGTGTGCAAAGATGACAAGATCACAAAAATGAACTAACTACATGGCTTGCTAGGATAAGAATCATATATACACATTAAAGAATTTGTACCTGTGTCCTCTATGGATCCATCTCGCCTCAATCCTTTCTGTATCACTCTCAGAGTCTGTGGTCCACTATTGGTAATTGCTATCATTTCTTTGTAGAATTCGTAGTTGTTGATTATTATAGCAATACCTAAAATGACATTATTATTTTTCTATAATATAATAAACGTGTATCAACAGATTGCAAATGTCTAATAGTTTACTTAATCAAAATGCCAAACCTCTGGGTTTTTTGTTCATGGTGTAGAATCTTGAATCAGATGCATCGTCAGAATTCCTCAGTCGAGGCGACGTAAATTGCTTTTCAAAATTTACACCTTGACTCGAGTACCCATTAAACTGGCTCTGGGGTTTCAAGTTAGGTAGAGAATGTCTGTGTTTATCATTATGGCCACGGTCGTGTTTCTTATGGCTATGTACGTCGAAAGTGTCGATGACGTCAGCACCAATACGGTCGTCTGCTGCACATGTTATGCTTGGCAATGTGACGTCATTATGGTAAACTCGATCTATGGACTGGACAGCTACTGGAGCAGAGATGTAAGAATATTTTGACTTTCAGTAATAACATTTAAGGATAATTTTGATACAGTTATGTTACATAGAACCATTTTAACAGGAGCTTGGACTTTGGGTAGTTGTGTCAAACAGCAATGTGACGTGGGCGTGTCTATTTCATTGCTAGCCACTCAGCCATGGCTCAATGAAATCAACAAGATTTTTCTGGCTTTTGAGATAAGACTACGCAATCGATGCATATTTCGCTTGAAACTGAGTCATTTTAAACTTGTTTTGACGCAAGGAATAGATAGCTACACCCTACTTAAAGTCCAAGGTCTTTTTAAAATGGTTCTAAATCTATAGATTTGTACTCACGCTGCCTGGAACTTGGGTAGAACGACTTTTCAAGCCGTTGCCGCGGCGATTTATTGATACCCATCTGCACGTGGTAATGGGGATGAAGTCGTCTGCTTTTGAACCGAGACAGCAGTTCTTTCTCTAATGACTTTGTGTCCAGTTCTGATTGACATAAAAACAAATGTAAGATTAAAGATTTTTAAAATACAAAACTAACTTTGGTCCGATTACACGCATTGCATGATTGTTTGTATACACGTAGAGGGAAAAGTTAAGGTCAATTGATCGTTCGGAACGATCCCTTATTGTATCTTTATAGCTAAGTTGATAGATGTACAACGAATCATGTCCTTTAATTTCTACCAACTGAAGATGTCTCATTGTGAGAGTGAACTTTAAAAAATATTGAAAAATTTGAATTCGAAAATAATAACCTGGTCTTTTGAAGACACTGGTGTGTTTTATTCATTTCTTTTTTTTGTAGGGGGGGGGGGGGGGGTGTCGATCACCCATAACTGTAAACCTGTCGTTTGATTTGATCAGTAGGGTATGCTAGTAATTTGTGTATTTGTAATAGGTGTAATGACGAGAGAGAGAGAGAGAGAGAGAGAGAGAGAGAGAGAGAGAGAGAGAGAGAGGGAGAGGGAGAGGGAGAGAGAGAGAAGCAGAGAGAGAGAATGGTAAAGAGCCTCTTTACTTACTTCTAGAAGAACTCATGAACATCGGCATTTCTCTTTTAAAAGGGAAAGATTTACTTCTATTCCCCACCTTGAATTCAGCCATTTCTGTGTATATTAAAGTACGTATATATAAACGGCGATTTTAAAGATACACGTTATCCTATATAAACGAATATTGTTATTTGGGGTTTCTTTATACTGTGCAATATCTACACCCATTAATCTCGTAAACAATTGTAGAATGACAGCGAAGCGCCAGATTAATTGCCAAATATAAGGTCTTGTTGTCTGTTGCCTGTTTTCTGACACTATTTTTCATTAATTAATTGATTCAATAATTTACCAATCCTTTGGGATATTTCATCGTCGCAGAATATAAGCAATAAGTTTATGTACTGTGTGTATTTGCCATTATATGATAAAAAGAATTCAAAATGGCAATTCTCACGTAGATTTACATTTCGTATCTATTACTGTGAAGAGAGAGAGAGAGAGAGAGAGAGAGAGAGAGAGAGAGAGAGAGAGAGGGGGGTGTCAGTGTGCGTGATTTTACCAGTTACTAGTAATTTTAACAGAATAACTATGAAACTTACATAGAATAACTTATGATTATGATGTACTAACCCATTACTCAGAAAATCGACATCAAATTCAATACACAATAATATTCCACTTTATCTGGCTTTGTATACTAACCTTGGTTTGTAGCGAAATTCTTGATATTATAGGTGTAAAAGACGAAATTCAATCACACAAGTTTGGAAATTTGAGGTCTTACCCATTGAATAAAATGTATTGCTCCCTGAGTTGGAACAGTGAAACCAGCTATTAGTCAGTGATCTATTGAAAGAGCTGTCCTTACATTTAAAGTTAAAGTTAAGAAAATTTAAATTCTATGTACTTTGTTTCATAATGCATGTTTTTTACGATACATATCTTAAAAGCATGCGCAGTTTTAATTCTTTCCTTTATTACAGCTTAACTCTGTTAATAATTTCTAGTAACTGGTAAAATTACGCACACTGACACCCCCCCCCTCTCTCTCTCTCTCTCTCTCTCTCTCTCTCTCTCTCTCTCTCTCTCTCTCTCTCTCTCTAATGCAGTAATGTGTCACAATCCCGCACCCAGACTTTTTCCAATTGGGAGAATTTTTTTTTTTAACCATACATGCACATGTATTAGAACTTTTTTGGAAAGAAGCATGTGAGTCCAAACCCTGTCCTCTTTATCTTCGTACGATTGTGAATATGTCATACATGTATATACTCACTTACAGGTAAAGTACCGGTTGAATTTTTGAGAAAATATAGTCCCCGGTAATATGCCACTTGGTTTTTTTGTTTGTTTGTTTTTGGGGTTTTTTTTTTATTAATTTTGTGTTTTGTGGTTGATATGCCATCTTCGCTAACGAAGATGTTGCTATTGCCTTCTTGACAAAAGACGCCAACTATTTTATATACGAGATATAATCGAAAAAGCTATAAAAACCCTTCAAAAAATAACGAATACGTGTGCTTGTAAAATTTATTAATGATATTCATGTATTAGTATATATTGAAACTTGTGCGACTACTTCCCAATTTGTCTTATTTTCTGGTACATCACTTGTAAAAGTTTGTAAAGATGATAGGTTCTCATTCTATAAAGCTAAAAATTTGTCGTTTAAAAACAAACCATGGTATCGTATTTTGTGCCAGGAAGAACAACTCATTATTTCAGTGTTTTATTATCTCAAGTACATTGTATTGATCTTGTGTAAACCATTAAAAGATTATTGACTGGGTCCACTCCTTCAATTAAAGTTTTTTAATTTTGTTGACTTTAATTAGTAGTATTCTTAATCTTAACAATGAAAATACATGTATGAATTAGTTATTTGACTTCTTTCAGTTAATGTGCTTTTCATTTCCATTCCACTATTTATTTCCTTATTTTCTACTCAATTTTTACATGGTCACAGAAAAGTGGGGGGGGGGGGGGGGGCAACTCCATGTAAATTAATTTTTTTGTATGTAAATTTAAAGTGGGGGGGGGGCTGGGCAGCCCCCCCCCCCCCCCCGATGCTCTGTGCCTGAAAATAAAGTCGACAACTTTTTTGTATGCTTGAAATGCTTATAGTATTAATCTTCTGGCCCCGGGGCCATAAAACTTAGACGAGCTCACTTTTGATCTCAGTCTCACTTTTCCACTATATGTTTCTTTTGTAAAAGTGAGACTTAGATCACAACTAAGCTCATCTAAGTTTTATGGCCCCGGTGCCTGTTCTTATTGATATGTGTTTATAAAACAGAATAGCTAGAATTTGGCAAATTGGCCTGCACATAGTGTCTCTTCAAAATGTATGTTTGAAGGACAGTATGATATTGAAACCTTGACATCAATTAGACATAATAAAAATCTTTGATGCAATTTGATTGGGCGATGAACAGATTAAGTGGTTATATTAAAAAAAAGTTTAGAAGGGGGGGGGGTCAAAGCGAGGTAACTCTAAGCTGAAGCGTGTCGTGTGCAAAGAGTTGACAACAAATTGGCGGAAGTATTTTAAATTATCAGCGAAGTCGAACGCGGTAAACATTAAAGTGTGTTTGAACGCCGGAAGAGGTAGACAAATAAAGGTAGGTAATAGTAATAAACAATCGAAATTGGGTGGACGTACTTTCGTTTTCACCCACACGTGTATTTTCGCTACTTACAATTTACAGTACACATTGGATGAGTGGCATGTTAAGAAAATCAGTGCCCAATAGAGGTTTAATGTCGCCGATACTAGGCATCCATGTCCAAATTTAAACAGCTGTTCACCGGTAGCTATAAATAATGCTGCCTTATACGGCAAAATCCTTATCCGGAATGTAAAGAATCTCAGGTATGTCTTACTATAGAGGACATGTAAGGCGACTAAGAGACGTCATACCGTCATGAAATAAACAAGGATTTAAATGCACACCCTTCTTCTATTAATAATAACCGTCAATATAAAAATTTAAACTTCTATTTAGTAGCTTTAAACCTACAATCGATTTGTATCAATGCACATCGATCTGGTAAACACTGGGTTATTGAGCACGCTGTTATTGTATTTTTTTGTGGTATTCTCTACATAGATAAAGCAGACACACACAGGTGAGTTGTATAGTAGCGTCATCAAACTAAAAAAAAAAACAATACAATAACTGGCAGGCAGATTTTTCAAGGTGATTCCAGCTGAGTTAGGGAGTTGTCCATAAATTATCATAATTGTACTGTGGGAGATAGTAGCTGAAACATTTATGCCCTGTGAGACTTATACAGGTAAATACCAGTATACACCTACAGGTAATTTGTGTGTTTTATTTTTTTTGGCATGTGGTGAGGTCTCTACCAAAAAAACATACATTCTTGGGATTTCTTCAGGTAATATTGAGGCTTTACTGTAATTTTTTTATGGTCGTTCATGCCATATGTACCGTAACTTATTTATGCAGGTAATGTAAGTTTATATCTAATTTACATGTGAAATAATCGTGACAATAGCTAAAGACTTCTTTACCAAACTGACAGTCTGGAATAACCATTCTCTTAGTAATGAAATGAAAAGAGATTTGCTGTGACTTTTAGATGATAGACATAGATAAAATCTTATACACTGTTAATGACAAATTGTTTCTAAATCTATATTGTCTTATCATATACATGTAAGTGTTTGTACATGTATGCTTTTGTACTAAGGTTTGTGGATGAGATTCTTTATCTTATCAATGATTTTTGTATAAGGCTAGCTATGGGCAATGATATGCCACAATCATTAAAACTCATCTCATTGGTTCTTGTAATATGAACTGGAATTTATGACGGCTAGTGTATTATGCAGTGTAATGATATTTGCTGTTAATTAAATTATTCATAAGGAAAAACCATGAGGGTTAGATTTCCCTCTGCTTCTAGTGGATGAATACATATCAAATTATATTTTCCTTATTTTGAAAAAAAAAATATATGAATTCAATGAATGGCACTTCTATAGGTATTGTAAATTCACAAAAAACCAAGATTTGTTCAGGAAACAAATCAAGAATATCTGTATGTATAAGGTTCTTTTTGGATTGAAATAAATCAGGTGATGGATATGTATACTTGTACAGTGTATCAATTTTCCTTCCCACTGAAGGATGACTGCACTCTTGATCGCAGGGTCCTATATATATGAAAATATCTTCTTCTAATCTGAAGAACTCCACCTTGTGGTGATAAGTAGCAGATCATTTGTGCAAGCTCTGCAGTTTTTCATTTCACTCAAGTTGTAAGCATGCAGATAAAAGCGAAATGCCAAAAACCGAACCAGTATTAAGAGGTCGCTATAATCAATCTTCGATTCGTTATAGGCAGACTAAATCTAATACCCTGAATAAAGATTCTGTCAGCTTTATTTTTAAATTGATTGCAAAGATTTGTTTTTCTTATTGATTTATGATTAATGATAATCAGATTTGATATTTTAATTAAGCCATTGAATAAACTCTGGTCTTTTCCTGACATAAGGTGACATAATCATCTTAAATCCCCCGAAACAGCTCCACTATAAAACCTTAGTGTAAAAAAAGTTAATTAAGTTCAATTTGATCTTCAAAGTAAAAAACACCCAGCTATGTTGATCATTTAGTGTTTATAAATAACATTTTCACGTAACATCAATTACTGGAAAGCCCAATTTTAAAACAAACAGTTAACAGTTTGGGGAAGCTGCAAAGCTTGGGGAACCAAGGGCTGACTCATGCCCACTTCGAAGAACCAGATACCTTGAGTAATGCAAGAGATTGGGGTTCTTGGATGAAACATCCTCTTTGTGTGCTGGTTTTTTTTTACTTTGAAGTCTTGATAAGGATAAAATTTGACAGTTTATAGGAGTGAGCAAACTCGGGGAAAGGCTGCACAAAGAAGGAACTGAGGGCATTCGCTTCCTTCTTTTACCAAAGAGTTTTTAGAGTGTTTCGTGGAAAGAGTCCTTAGAAAAATTTTTCAATATGTTGACAGATTGGTATTATTATCCTAGGCGACCATCCTTTGATAACAGGAAAATGGCAGAACGGTGTCCAAGATGTTCAAATATGGTGTATTTTGCAGAGGAAATAAAGGCTTTGGGAAAGAAATGGCACAAACTGTGTTTCAAATGTGGTGAGTATTTAATTTGACACATGGCAGTCTTATCTGAGAGTTATTTGCAATCTCTAAGATTGAATAAGGAGAGAGAGAGTGATTAAGGAGAGAGAGAGAGAGAGGAGAGAGAGAATGAATATTATTACTGAAAGTTGATATCAAAATGCCCAGGTAATGTAATCATGTTATAGTACACTGTTATATGGAGGAGGGAGAGAGAGAGAGAGAGAGAGAGAGAGAGAGAGAGAGAGAGAGAGAGAGAGAGAGAGAGAGGCTACTATGTTATAATAAAAAGAATCAATATTCAAACTGAAAGTTGATATAAAAATGGCCAAATAATGTAATCAAGTTATAGATCACTGATATATGGAAAAGCTAAATAGTTGTATCCATTAGAAGTTGTATATTGTTAGCTGAAGAAACAGATGCTTAAAAAAAAACTTTTTTCTGTAGAAAACGGCTGTAAGAAAAGTTTAAAATGGGGTTTTAAAACCTCGAAAACCACAGGCCCAATCCATTAGGAAATGTCTGGCATTAGGGGAAATAAACATTTACAAACAAAAGCCTGATGGCAATATGCAATGCAAATGTAGATAAGATGGTGTCTGAATTAATTTAGTAGGACTTGGAGCTTAGTCTCTCTGTATATCTCTTGTTTTTGACAGGTGTAAACCCTATGGTTTCTGTACACTTGCAGCAAGAAAATTAAGATTTATCATGCACACATTAAATTTCCTGCCAGAATCAACCTGTCAGATAGTACTATCAAACCCAAGTGTTTACAATTAATATCACTGAATATTTGGGGGTCTGTTCTTTCGGTGTTTGCATCGCTTCTGGCATTTTTGTGTTCATGGCTGAGTAATTTTATTACGTAGTTAAAACTCATTATCACTCCATTCAGTGTCTTGTTGTGGCCTTGTTTCCGCAGATTAATTAAATAAATATCAAAACTGTTAAAAAAGGCCTCCCTCTTGACTGATTTTCTTTAATCTCCTTGACACGAGTTTATCATGATCTGAAATTGGTTTACTTGCTTTCAATACCTCTAATCCTTTTTTTTTTGTTTTATCAGGAAACTGTAACAAGCTGTTGGATAGCACTACATGCACAGAACATGACGGAGACGCATTCTGCAAGTCTTGCTACGGGAAGCTCTTCGGACCCAAGGGCTATGGATTTGCCGGAGGATCCTCCGGTTTATCTATGGACACAGGCAACCCCCATCAGCAAACCCGCAGGTGATGAATCATTCCTTGATACATAAGATACACCTGTGAGAGATTTTTATCTACAGTGATGTATATCCATCATCCTACACAGCAATATTTTTTTAAATACATGTATCTTTTTTTATGCTTTATAACGTTTTCATAATGGTTGATCGTAATCAAAAGATAAAAAAAAAATGTGCCTTCCCTACCCCTTTGTTGCATTAGTATTCTATTTAATTTTTTTGAGAAATTTTCAAACTAATGTTTTTTGAGATGTCTGATGGATTCTGTTTAGAACTGGATCAGTTGGCTTTGAGCCAGAGTAGGAAATGTCAGTCTGAAGACTGATTGACAGATCAGATGTTTGTCAGCTGATTAGGAAGGTCCATGTACGTTAATTGGACTTCAAAGAAATTCCCGAAATGTTGGTCCTTTTTTCTAGAATGTTACTGTCAGAAGATATTCTAATGTACATCATGAGATGAACTACATCCTCCTCCCTTTAAAAAAAAAAAAAGAAAGACAAAAAGAAATTGCACATGATTGTCTTAGTCATTTAGTTAATTAGACTTAGTCATTTACATGTTGTTAGAACATTGTAAAAGGTACTGTTATTTGTACAAAACAAACATAAAATATAGTTTATCATATGTTTGAAATTCGAATTGCGTGTTTCCATAAATTCCACTGAACCCCTGTGTGCATGTTATTTCAGCATGCAATAGCTCTAGATCTAATTATACAGAAATGAAGCTTATCTGTAATGTGTCTGAAATTTTCCAAAAATAACTCAGTGGCAAATAGACAGCTGTTGACAGACAAACATTTCATGAAACCTCACTTTGTGCCTTCACTGCTAGCTTACACTAAAAGCCTGCCTCCCTGCACACTCAAAGATAAGAATCTTCCATTTTACAACCATGTTTACCAAACACAGTGCTTTTTTATTTCTCCCCACTCTCCAAAATAACTTGATTGTGTCCAAGATTGCAGGTAATCTTACATTATTAACAAGAACAGAATTCTTTTTGATTTTTTGTAGTAATGTTTCGCATTACTCAGAGGCTCAAGGTGCCCCCCTGATAAACCAGGGCAAACCAAAGTGGGGCGGAACTGACGGTTGCCCCAGGTGTGGAAAAGCGGTCTACTTTGCGGAAGAAGTGAGAGCCCTCGGAAAGAAGTTTCACAAACTCTGCTTAGCTTGTGGTACGATTCATTTTTTGTTGTGGAGATTTACCATAATTTTTTTATATATGTTTTTTTTGTTGTGGAGATTTACCTACAAGTTTTTATATATAATTTTTTAGCCATTACTATTATCTCTTGAAAAAAAAAGTCAAAACATGTTAAACTTATAGGTCTGAATATTTTCACACCCACCTCTTTATATACAGCTTTTCTTCTAAAGGAGGTAAATGTAGTCTAAAAATGGCCATGACTATCCAAGCCCTCTTAACTATAATTTCAAAGACTAGAGGGACAGCTTAATATGTAAATTTTAATATAAGGAAAAAAGAGACTATAGAGTATGTCCGCTTCATACACATGAACTGCTTTGAAGTGAAATTCATCATGTACAAATAAAAAAAAAGGCAAACAACATGAAGTTTTCGTATTGACTGTCAAGCATTATCAATGACACGATGGAAGGAAACAAATTAAAAATGCCTACACTACAGGATTTCCTCTATGACAAATAGCTTTCACCTGTTTCCTCATCTCATTCTCTTGTTTACTGACTTTTCTCTTTTAACTACAGAGAGTTAACTGTACATGTAGCCTTTCTGGCTTTATATTACATGTACTTGTACAAATATATTGTCAGTTTAATAAAAACATGATTTTTCATTGTGTTTAAAAAAAAAGCCATAGCTGTTACACCCTTTCAAACAAATTAAGCTATTGTTATGAAGAATCATTGACAGAATTTACTATATTCTGAATTTCATAAACCTGTAGGCATCTTTCATTCACTACATCTTGACCTTAATGATAATTAAAATTTGTTTCTTTTGACAGCCAACTGTAACAAGCTACTTGATAGCACAACTTGCAACGACCACAACAATGAGATTTTCTGCAAGGCCTGCTACACCAAGAACTTTGGACCCAAGGGTTACGGGTTCGCTGGGGGTGCTTCTGGTCTCTCTATGGACACAGGCCGCCGGCATGAGGTCACCACTGAGTAAGTTTTATTTAACAGTGCTCTCAGACAATGGTTCCTTTTCAATCAATGCTGCATGTTCAAATGATTTTGTTCTATGGAATTAGAAGTTTTTTTTGAAATTGAAAATATGGTCAATAGTGTTAGTTTCATTGAGATCTTTTATTTTTCAAAAACAATTTTTTAAAGTTTATTTTTTATTTGAAAATTTCATATTTTGTTCATTTAGGTGGAACAAATTGAAAAATATAGCAATATTTAGTAGACGCATCAGGTGAAGATCTCATTAAACATTTGCCAAGAATTATTGGTAGTTTATGTACTTGGAATATTTGCTTATAAATCATCATATTTATGAGTATAAATGTTAGGCAATGTGTTTTGTTTATTTTATTTTGTTTTCATAAACATTTTATCATATTAGTAGCCAAGACAGTTGATGAATATTTCACAAACGAGAAATCAATTGAAAAATTCATACTCAGGGAATATTGTTCCATGAATAACCAATAAATAATAAGAAGGGTGATTAAAGCATGTTGAGGAATATCAATATCCTGGAGATTGAAAAATGAATGTATATGGTCACTTTCATCTAAACAGTATTCTTAAAAACATGCAAATGCATATTTAATACATGTGTACAAAATCATTAATGACACTTGCAAGCAGTATAGTATAGATATTCAGTTCATACACAATTATCAGTATTATATGACATTTAATTGCTTATTAAAAAGTTTGATCTTATATGAAATTTTAAAGGTTTTTATTTCAAAAAGTAAGGCAATAAAAATTTTTAAAAATGTTAAATTGTAATGGATATATATTTTTTTCTTTTAAATTTTTTTTTTTTTTTAAACTAAGATTTTTGACTTTTAGAAATGTTTCTCACCTGGCCCAGGCCCAGGCTGCTCCACTGATGAATGGCAGGGGTGGATCAGGACGATTTGGGGGTGGGGACCAGTGCCCCAGGTGTGGAAAACAGGTGTACTTTGCGGAAGAAGTCAGGGCTCTGGGAAAGAAGTACCATAAACTCTGTCTCAGATGTGGTAAGAAAAACTTGTGTATTTATGCGTGGTAAAGATTCCTTAAGAGGGCTCAATGGTTGTGGCCATTTTTAGACTGTATTGATCTTCTTTGGAAGAAGAATCATACATAAAAATGTTTGGAAAAATCCTAATTCCAAAGATAGAGTATATGGATTTTTTTCTGTACTAAATAATAGACTAAAGCGACACAAATCATCATTAAAAATTTTCTTGATTTGATGGTTAATTTGTTGACTATCCAGCCTCCTTAATGATGAGGAGTTGAAAGCAAATTGGGTTTTAAAAATGGCTTGCATGGTTTACCAGAATACCTTAAAAAATTGTGTTGTTTTATACAGTAAGAATTTAATTTTACAGCAAATTGTGTTAAAATTTGTTGTTTACAGTAAGAATTTTGATTTGATGGCAAGCTGTAATGTGTTGTTTACAGTAAGAATTTTGAATTTTACAGCAAGCTGTAACAAAGGACTTGACAGCACCAACTGCACCGACCACCATGACAATGTCTACTGCAAGAACTGCCATGGTAAACTGTTCGGACCAAAAGGATACGGCTTTGCAGCTGGAGCCTCCGGACTCTCCATGGACACAGGGAACCCTAACGAAGTGACCAAACAGTAAGTGCATGAGTCTAAAGTGAATAAAATGAAAAATACTCAGATATATGGCATCTTGCCAAGTTTTAGATTAAAATTGTGTACACTATTCAATGGTATGAGTAATTTTCAGATTATATTGTACAGTAAATTAATTAGTTGGATTTTTTTCAAAGAAAAATTGAGGTTATATTTATACTGTTTAAGAATTTACCTACAAATTTAAAAAAATGTTTTCTTTAGAAAAGTAACATTTAAGTAAATTTTGCATTACTTTAGCATGTACCATCATATTTTTATGCACATTGATGTTGCTAAGGTCAAAGGCCTTTATTGAAATGATAGAGAGTATTCCTATGAATCGATTAATGTCTGTAGGAATGTCTTGTGAAATGATAGAAATTATTCCTATGATTTGATTATTTTCTGTAGGAATGTCTCGTGAAATGATAGAAAGTATTCCTATGATTCAATTACTGTCTGTAGGAATGTCTCGTCTTACGCTGTGGCTCAGGCGGCACCATTGCTGGAGCAGGACAACAGGAGGCCGGGTAACTACGGCTCCTCGGACATGTGTGGCAGATGTGGCAAAGCGGTGTTCTTTGCAGAGAAGGTCATGGGAGGAGGTGGTGTGAGTATTCTTTTGGAACAGCTCTGTGTGTGTAATCAAATTCAGTGTATGCGTACATTTTTAGGGCAAACTTATGTTTAATTTGTATCATATCTTCACTACAATGAATGTCTTCATATTGTAGATATACCACAAAGCTTGTTTTAACTGCACTGCATGTGGGAAGAAATTGGACTCCACTACAGTGACTCAGGCAGAGGGCGATATCTTCTGTAAATGTAAGTACAACTGAGGTCATTTACATACTGGAGAAAGTGCAAATGTCTGCTGTAAATGTTTGTATTGAGATCATACTTTGAAGAAAGGGCAATAGCTCTCGTAATGTTAACACCACTTAAGGAGGCTGGTTTGGGGTGTGTTTTTTTTGCATAAAAACTACCTTTTTTAACCATATTAATTTTCATCAACCCTATACCGGTATTTATATATTTGTGAAGTCTTAAAAATATCAACCATCAGGTTCTTTTTAAGGACCATCTCAAAATACAGGTATATTTACTATAGGAATATATAGGATATTGTTATTTTCTGCACTTCGAAGCAGATTAAAAAAATACATGTACTACAAAAGAAATTTTTCTCAAATTGTAATATGTGATTTGTAATATCATTGTCTACCATATATATAAAAAATACTAATTTCTTTCTGTCTGGTTTTTAGTGAGGGTCATATCTCAAAATAGCCATTCTTTTATTGAAATTTGTTTCAATGTTGTGGAAATAAATTTACCAATTTTTCTCACAGCTTGTTATGGTAAACACTTTGGACCAAAAGGTTTTGGATTTGGACAAGCTTTGCAACACACTGGTTGAGACGTTTAGACCTTATTGAGAGGATAGCAGTCCATGGACCAAATTATAAATTCATTTGGTGTGTGCACCTCCAGGCATGGAGCGTGGATATCTGTGTTTGTGTCGCCATGTTGTGTATCTGGTGTTGATGTCAAAATTTTCCAACTGTTGTTCAACACAGAATCTGACCTCAGACAATTTTTTTTTTACCCCAGAGGATTATGAGCTGACATTTAATCTAAAGATGCATTACCATCAATTTTTATTTAATTTGATTAACATAGGTCTGAGTTTACTTGAGTACATTTTATATTATTGACAATTTTTTTTTTTGCAATTTTTCTCTTACATGTACATGAAATAGTTTTATTTATTTTAAACAGATTTTAATAATGCTTATTTTTAGATAGATGATTTGTTTTCTTCTAATATCTTGGGTTTTTTTTTAAATGTTTTCATTTATTTTTACACTTGAGGACCACACATATAGGATGCAATTTTATTTCAAATCTTGTTTTATCATGGTATGTTATCCTTATAATTTTTGTTTTATAGTCACAAACTACATGTTTCCTCTAATAAAATGAAGTAAAATGAAATTTGGATGCTCATGAAAGGATTAAAAGGCTGTTATTGCAGATTGTAGTCCTAGTTTCACATAATGACAATTAATGAAAATATATTGGGTACTTGGATGAGTGGAGATATTTATTTTAGAGTCATCTTGTGTATTAGAAGCAGATGTGTAATATAATTGAAGAGGTTGAGAATCATTGACATCCAAAATTGTATTGGCTTAATTAAAGAGGTTGGTTAATCAACTAAATATCCATCATGTCCACTAAAACATTAAATATGATTTCTAAGCCATAAATATACTTCAGTAAAGGAAAAAACCCATATGTTTTGACTATAAAATTTGTATATTGAGATTTTCTTTATGACCTTGTCCATCCAGCTCTTTTTAATACAAATTCAAATATATCTATCTCATTTTTTCCCCCCTGTGATTCATTCTAATGTATTTATTAGTGTTCGTTCAATTTTGTGCGTTGTAGAAGATGTATAGATTGAAAACTAGTGCAATGTACAGATCATTGTTGAAGCTTATATAAAGCTTCAGGAAATATTATATTACTTAAAAAATAAAATATTTCATACCTATTCATGAAAGACAGCATAAATGTGTTAATTCAGGAAAACTAGTGAAACAGGACAAAATCTGTAGCTATTTTGTATGCAATGTTAGTTGTCCATCAAAGTTTCTTTGTTCAAGCTTGTTAAGTGTTGTTATGACTGTTTATATCAATTTGATGTAGCCCCATCTAAAATACAGAAGTGATTTCACTACTTGTACTTGTATGCCCCCCCCCCCCCCCCCCACACAGTGCCCAGGACATCAATCATTCTACTACATGTACTATAGGGTAACCATTGGATATCTACATGCACTCTGTCAGAAAATGTATTTTTTAAAAATTGTCTTATCTCCGGGTTTTTTTTTTCTCATTCCTGGGTGTAGGAAAAGGATGTTGGTTTTTTTTTTACTCTCTTGTATTTCTTTTTAATCAGAAGGGAAAGTGGTCCATAGGGACAAGATGTAATATTTTATTTTTTTTTTTAAATCAAATTTTCCACCATGTTTGGAATTACAGTCATTTCTCAGTGTATTTTGGTGTTGTAAACGAATATCTTATGTACTGCATGTTCGGTTTTGTAAAAGTCATAAAAAGTGGACCATAGATTTTTGTTTAAAGCAAGAACAAAAAAAAACTTATAAAGAGAGAAATGTATTGCCAGTTTGTTCAATAAATAGCATTGCTTTCATTCTCTTTACAAAGAGTTAGTCTTATTTTCATATCCATGTGCTTTCAAGGTTCCAGATAGTACCATATTTTGCTTGGCAGGTCTAAATATGCCAAAAAGCCCAATTTTCAAAGATCTTTTTTACTCCCACACTTGTGAGGAAAAAACTGATTGCATGGTAAGAATGTCCATTAATCCCTCTACATAAATCGTGAAATTCATGGCCCCTGGGTCAGGGGTTCAGGCTCTTGGGTGGGGCTGATATAGCTATATAGTAAAAATGTATTTACTCTTAGAAATTCATCCTCTCTACTCCCATATACATTTGAGAAAAACTAAATGCATGGCAATGATGGCCATTAAGTTCTCAATCTAAATTGTGAATTTCATGACTCCTGGGTCGGGGATTTAGGCTCTAGGGCGGGGCCAATATAGCCATATAGTGAAAATGTATTAAATCTTAGAAAATCTTCTTTACTCTTACATATGTGGTAAAAAGAATTGAATGCATGATTATGATGTCCACAAACACCTCGACCTAAATGATGAAACCCTGGGTCAGGGGCTCAGGCCATAAGATTTGTAGATCAGGAAGCCATCTACCAAAATTATAAATTTCATGTCACCTGAAGTAGGGGTTCTGACTCTAGGGAGAGGGGGGGGGGGGCAAAATAACCATGTAGTGTTAATTAAATGTTTAGAAAATCGTCTTTTTTACTTCTACTAATACTGATTGTTATACTTTCATGTTAAATACTGAAATCTGATTGGTTAAGACGCAGTTAATAATATTTACTATTACCCTCAGCGTTAGCAACGCACTTGGCAACGGGTAACATTAAAAAATGTTACATGCGCGAATATTGTGCGCGTACGGTTCGCTGTAGAATTCACGTTATTCCTATATAAAAGCAGTAAAATTTTCTTAAAAATTTTAAAAAAGACATTCAGTATAACAAAATAAATAGTGCCTGTTTGGGAGGATAACAGTTGAAATTGACACCCCGAGAAAACCATTGTCAACCTCCGCTTCGCGTCGGTTGACAATGGTTTTCTCGGGGTGTCAATTTCAACTGTTACCCTCCCAAACAGGCACTATTTATATAATGTCACTTACATGTACATGTAAGGCTTATACTTTTATGGTGAAAAAAGGTGGAACAGAAAAAGTGAGTAACACTTTATAGCTGTTTTTTTCCATTGAAATGCATACAGGGAGAATTTCAGTTTGCCCCTTGGGATGGGAGATGGGAGGTTGTTTTGTTTACTAGCCACCTTGTTTTAGTAACATATACACATTAAACCTATCTTGATAGTTAACAAATACAGGAAATTATTTCGATCAGAGTCTTGCACCTTTTCAATATCAGGCCTTGCACTCTATTATGATCTTTTAAGTTTTTCGCTAGTTTTTAGGTTTCTTCGTCCTTGTTTTAAAGATTTTGAGCAGGGAGGTGCATGATCATCATTACATCGCATAGCCCCCTAACTCCGTCACTACCCTAACTCCGTCACTTTAGGGAAACTCCTCGCCGTTTGAATTCAAGTAAGATTATGACGTCATTTTTTACATGTCAAAAATCTTTAATCAAATGTCAACAATTTGCAACGGTTAAATTTAAGAATGTGTCAAAAAATAACAGAATTAAACCTTGTTCATTTTATGCACCATTAATTGTGTGAAATCAGCTAAAACTTTTTCACGGGTGCACTAAAATATCGATATTTCTGACATGCGGGCCCATTCGACCATTTAAGGTGGTCAGCCATTTTTAGAGAGGTCAAGATGAAACATTTCACATGTAATGCATTTTTGATTAAGGTAATTAATACATTTTTTTCAGTCCGCAATTGCCTTTATGCACTACTCTTGATGATAACGTCAAATCGCTCATGCCGATACTTTTGCCTTATACAGGGTATAGATATCTCCGGTATTTCGCTATTTAGAATATGCTACATTTCTAAAAATGTAAAAAATAAATAATATAATAAGTAATATATGAATTAATGATATAAAATATTTGAAATATGTAAGGATATAAATCAAACGACATCCATACATTCTGAAAAGGCCATTGTGATTGTTGTTACATGGACCCATTTTTTATTCTGGCGATCATTTCATTTCGATGAAATTAAATACAATTTAAATTGTATGCACCTTTTTTACTTATTATAACTTGGTCTAGATACAAATGGAGTTTTAACTAAATTGTTAATGAGTCTTCATTCCCTGCCATATCATAGAGCATGTGGGTGACGGAGTTAGGTTCATAAGATATAATAAGCACGCGTGATAAACGTCGTATTCAGAGAGCTTATTTGAATAAAAATAAAAATAATTTTGTTAATAATTTTATAAATTATATTGTTTCAGATTATATTTAGTGATTGCAAATGATAAAAACCACAAAAAATAATTTACAGAGAAACGCGGGAGGTTTTCTGCTTATGGTGACGGAGTTTGGGTACTCGGGGACAATATTATAAGATTTTTACTCCAGAATGAAACTTGATTGAATGCATATATGAGAGTCATCGACAATTTTGTGTATGGGCTATGGTACTCGGGTGACCGTTAAGACCCACTGGCCTCTTGACTTTTTACTTATGTGTTGCAAATCTTTATTATTCAATTCAAAAACAAATATTTTGAGAAAATTATTATAAAACCTCATGACAATTGATTACGCTAATTTGACGTTATGTATGGGCGTCTTTTGACGTCATAAGCGTAATGTTACGTATCGTACAGTATCGTGCGCGACGAGGGTTGTTTGTTGCGATGAGCTTGCGGTTACTCCGGATCACTGGGCGTTAGTCCTGCTCAAATTTGTCAGCCTACCAAGCACCAGGATTGATCTAATGATGTCAATGACTGGAAAATTTTCACGTAAATAAATGGTATTCTAGTTTACTTAATGGTGAAATTCAATGGTTTATCTTTTTCTCAATGGAGTAAAAGTAAATGTCTCAATAATTTCTGAACAGCCTTGATTTAATATTAAATTAAATCTAAATTCAGGATATCTTGGGACAGACTATAAACAATAAAATGCTTTCTTGGTGACTCATGCGGGATATGAAGGAGGCGACATTGCAGAAAAAATTCATAACCAGCGTTAGAATCATCAAAGAAAGCATTTTTTTTTTATATATCCACATCTTTCTTTTAACAAACTAATGAATTGATCGTAAAAAGTAAGAAAAACTAGTGGGTATTACTTATTTTTCATTATTATTTTTAAAAACAAGTCCCCCCTTGGTTTGTAAAATGGGTCAAATTCAATAAATTAAGTAGTATGATGGTTGTTAGTCTAAATGCCATATCGGGGTATTCAGGTTAAGACAAAATCTTTTTTAAAATTTTATTTTGAAAATCCGAAAAATAGGCTAGGATTAATACTTTAGTAGGGTTTAGCTATGATAATAAATGATTACAATCAATAATTTATAATTAAGAAATAATTTTTAAAAAAAACCGACAAATTTAAGATTTAGTATTGAGGAAAAACCATCTCAATACATTTTAATACCGTGCGACTTTACATGATATCGTACACAAAGTAAAGAGTTTTTGCCATGGGATATTGAGGTCAGGTGCTCGTTCATGGGAAAGTACTCGTACCTCTTACGTTATTTCCTTACAAAGAACGTGGGGGAATAAGCCGAGGCATAAACCCACCTAAGTTCATCTGAAAAACCTACAATTTTTTTTCTTACAAATACTACTTTTGTTACATTTATTAAGCATATGTAATCATTTGCATTCAGTATTGCCAAAACCTTCAAAAATTGACTTTAAATCTAATTGATATTAAGACATCAAAATATGTATCTGCTAATTGAGCAACAAAATGCTAATGAAATCGGATATTCAGACTATAGCTTTTTATAGAGTGGTTCATCATACCATTTTTTAAAGAACGTATACTGATAAAACATGTAAATGTCTATCTTTTTCAATTTTCAAAAAAATGGAACCAAGACCCACTCTATGGTAAAAAGCAAGTTTTCTTCCCTCAATTTTCAAGATGATCATCAAATGGCAAAGACCGAATTATGCTTGCGCAATACTACACTGAGTATGTTATTTCAATGGAGTAAAATAAGTTAGTCCACAGGGGCATCGTATCCGCTCTACACTCTATGACATATATATAATAATACACAAGGGAAGAATCGAAAGTAGGACACGATTTGTAAACAATGTCAAAAAACAACTTACTTCACAAAAGTTACGCAAGTCCTCGCACACAATGTTGCAAATGTTGTCAAAAAACACGTTCACACTCAAATATTCCTAATAAACTCGGTAAAAATCGTTTTTATCCCATTAAAACCGCTGTCTGCTGCAGAAACCCAATCTCTTCGCCCAAGAAAAGATAACTCTGTACTTTCTCTCTATATATATGTTCAGTAATGATAGTAGAAATTTCGGCGGTAAACTTTAAAATGTCTGGGGAAATTTTAAATATTTTTTTCTTCTCTAAAATGTTAATGGAAAACTACGTTGGTGTTCCAATAAAAAAAAATTATATTATTTTTTTATTCAATAATTAAAATACTCTTAATTCATTTTTTGTCTTTGCAACCCATTAAACCTTCAAAATTAATTGTCGTTGCAGCAGAATTTCAGCATCGTTTTAATTGTCAATATCAACCCCTACTTTAAAAAAAAAAATAGCCTAGTATATTTACGTTTCTACAAAAGATTAAATGATAGGAAATATATTTAATTTGTTTTTAAACAATTGCATATTAAATTACGCTAATTAAAGTACATGCCAAATATATCGGAACGAATGTTAACTTATTATGCTAACGGTAGTAACATAATGATATGACGAAAATTTCTCCAGACATTTTACAGTTTACGGCCGAAATTTCTACTATCATTACTGAACATATAGAGAGAGAAAGTACAGAGTTATCTTTTCTTGGGCGAAGAGATTGGGTTTCTGCAGCAGACAGCGGTTTTAATGGGATAAAAACGCTTTTTACCGAGTTTATTAGGAATATTTGAGTGTGAACGTGTTTTTTGACAACATTTGCAACATTATGTGCGAGGACTTGCGTAACTTTTGTGAAGTAAGTTGTTTTTTGACATTGTTTACAAATCGTGTCCTACTTTCGATTCTTCCCTTGTGTATTATTATATATATGTCATAGAGTGTAGAGCGGATACGATGCCCCTGTGGTTAGTCCCTGGTGTAGCGGTTAGCGAGGAGGTCCAGGAACATAAGTATGCAGAAGCAGGTGTTCGTGTTGTAAATTTTTTTTTATGTCTTTGTTTGAATTCGAAAAACTCATTTGACGTAAAGAAGGCAAAAATTGTGTTATTATGAATTAAACACATGCACTTCATCATTTTTTAGTTTTTAGCTCACCTGAGCCAAAGGCTCAAGTGAGCTTTTCTGATCACAATTTGTCCGTTGTCTGTCGTCGTTGTCGTCGTCGTTGTAAACTTTTCACATTTTCATCTTCTTCTCAAGAACCATTGGGAAGATTTCAACCAAATTTGGCACAAAGCACCACTAGGTGAAGGGGATTCAAATGAAGGGCCACGCCCTCTTTAAAGGGGAGGTAATTGAGAATTATTGAAAATTTGTTGGTATTTTTCAAAAATCTTCTTCTTAAAAACTATTCGGCCTGAAAAGCTTAAACTTGTGTGGAGGCATCCTCAGGTAGTGTAGATTCAAGTTTGTTCAAATCATGGTCCCCAGGGGTAGAGTGGGGCCACAAGAGGGGGATCGAGTTTTACATAGGAATATATGGAGAAAATCTTTAAAAATCTTCTTCTCAAAAACTATTGGTCCAGAAAAGCTCAAATTAAAATGGGAGTATCCTCAGATAGTGTAGATTCAAGTTTGTTCAAATCATGGTCCCCGGGGGTAGGGTGGGGCCACAATGGGGGAATGGATTTTTACATAGGTCTGGAATATATAGAGAAAATCTTTAAAAACCCTCTTTTCAAAAACTATTAGGCCAGGAAAGCTCAAATTAAAATGAAAGCATCCTCAGGTAGTGTAGATTTAAGTTTGTTCAAATCATGGTCCCTGAGGGTAGGGTGGGGCCACAATAGGGGGATTAAGTTTTACAAAGGAATATATAGAGAAAATCTTTAAAAATCTTCTCAAAAACTATTGGGCCAGGAAAGCTCAAATTTGAGTGGAAGCATCCTCTGATAGTTAAGATTCAAGTTTGTTCAAATTATGGTCCCCGGGGATAGGGTGGGGCCACAAGGGGGGGGGGGATCAAGTTTTACATAGGAATATATAGGGAAAATCTTTAAAAATCTTCTTCTCAAAAACGTTTGGGCCAGGAAAGCTCAAATTTGAGTGGAAGCATCCTCAGATAGTGTAGATTCAAGTTTGTTCAAATCATGGTCCCCGGGGGTAGGGTGGTGCCACAATTAGGGGATAAATTTTTATACAGGAATATATAGAGAAAATCTTTTAAAAAATTTCTTTTAAAAACTATTTGGCCAAGAAAGCTCAAATTGGCGTTTAACCATCCTCAGGTAATGTAGATTCAAGTTTGTTCAAATCATGGTCCCTGGGGGTTGGGCAGGGCCACAATGGGGGATAAATATTTATATATAGAGAACATCTTTAAAAATCTTCTTTTTAAAGACTATTTGGCCAGAAAAGCTTAAACTTGTGTAGAGGCATCCTCGGTTAGTGTAAATTCAAGTTTGCAAAATCACAGTCCCTAGTGATAGGGGGGGGGGGGGGGGGGCTGTGATGGCGGTTTGAATTTTTTCATAGGAATATATAGAGAAAATCTTTAAAAATATTCTGGGAAGGTTTTCGGTCCAAAATGAGTCCTTAGTGTGAAAGCACAGGTTATGCAGATTTAAGTTTGATGAAACCATGATTCCCTAGAGAAAAGTGGGGCCACGAAATGGGGGGGGGGTATATAGGAATAGAGAACAATCTTCTTACAGGTACAACAACAAAAGGGGCTTGGTATTCACCCAAAAAAAAGAGGTGGATAAAAATTGGCAGATTTTCATTTTTTTTAGCAAGATCTACTGTACTTAGTTGTCAAGATATTTTGATACTGTAATGCTAATTTGATCAGAATTAAGGCAATTGTTGCTCAGGTGAGCGATGTGGCCCCTGGGCCGCTTGTTTAGTTAACTGCTTAATAAGGTACAATAATTTTTAGTATATTATTTTTTTAAAATAAACATGTTACTTTGTTGAGGGGGTACAAATTATAGACTTTAAGACGAAAGACTGGAATTATTCTATTTACACGCACATAATAAATTCTCCGGAGAAATGTAAGCACAGGAATAAAAATATTTGAAGTTAATACACATATTATTCTAAACGCGTGATTGTCATTTGAAACATTCTAGTAATAGGGTTGTGGCCACTTGTGGGCATATGCCTCGGCTTATTCCCCCAGGTTCTTTTTAACATTGTATTAGCGGCCATCGACCTAGCTGTATCAAACTGAATATGAAGGAGGTTTACTATAATGAAAAACTATTAAAATGGCCACGTCATTGTGCACATTTTCATTTCGTCATGTTTGAGATGGCTGCATTTTAAATTTCAAATTATTAATTTTAATTCTAAATTAATAATTGGAAAATGAAAATTCCATTTTGATTTTGATTACTGAACGTAAAACCTAGGCCTGATAATGATATCTATAAGGCTCGGATTGTGATTATGGACAACAGAAACCCTTTCAATTCAATTGAAGTATTTTGCAGGAATGAATTTTTATCAAGTTTGTTAAAAAGGATTAAAAAACCAAAAGAGCATACAATATAGCTTGAAGAGAATTATACAAGATTTGCACATTGATACCCGTATAATCAGTGGTGAAACTGCACCCCACTCGGCCGAACATTATGTATTCATGTCACATCTTAAATCCGCTTTGAACGAATTTCACAGACATTTTTTTCCATCGAAAATATCTGCAAGAAAAAAACTGCACTTTAAATTGGTGGATAAAAGTCAATATCCTCATAACTTTATTAAAAACGTTCATGGAAAAGGAATCTAGACGCATAGTGCAAGTTCGTCGTTTTTCTGTTTTAATACTACATGTATTTACTTTTTTGAACTAAACACGCACTTACTGGCAATGGTGATGCACATGTATACAGAACATATTGTAAACCGTTATCAATTAAAATTCGGTCACTCGTATTCTGGCATTTGAGAGAATAAAAAGATACATTCATACATGTACATCCACCGTTTGGTACCCAGAAAACGAGAAAACTAAGGCGTTTGTTTTAAGAAGGCATTTACTTATTCCTCCCACACTATAGATTACGGGGCTTGTTCTTAGTATTTTGATAACTTTTTTCTTGGTCAACTTTGGGTGCAGTGTGATATCGTCGCCTCCCTTAGACGTTTGTGCATCTCATGAAACGATTTATTGATAATTCAGCATTATTCTGGCTGAAAAGGTCCATATGAGATTTTCAAAGAATTAACCCACAAATCCTGAAAGGTTCAAAGAAAATCATCCTTATTATGTAAGAGAGATTAAAAAAAAAGATAAACAAAAATATTAGTAGATATACACAAAGTAAAAGTTAACACATATCCAATCTTATTTCTGCCCACGGATGCGGAATTCAAAATGAGTATAAAAAGCCTTGAAATTGAGATTGCAATGAATTCATTCTTTGGGGGGTGAGAATTCAAGGCTTTGTTGGAGATAAAGATGAATTTGCTTTTCCATACCCTGCTCGCAGCAATGTCGGTATGTACAAGTTTCTCATTTTGTTTACACCCATTTCTTAAGCACGAGATAGATCTGAATGTTAAAGAGATCATTTTAATGTTATATCACATATTTAAAGGGACTTTGACACGATTTGAGATTAAAAAAAAATCTTATTTTTATTTTTTATGTATAAAATGGTTTATTGGTGCATTTTAAATGATTGACCAAAATATTAAATGTTAAAGTCAAGTTACAAGCGAGATACAGAGGTAAGAATTGATAGTTATATAAACAAAGCTCGAGTCTTATATATAGTTGTTTACAAAAAATGTAATGTAGAGAATTACCATTTCTTAGACAAAATGACACGTAAAAAACAATTTAAACCAATTCAATGTCTTCTTAAAAACTATTATCAACAAAAGAAAGTAACATATGATTGAAATTTACACCAATACAACGAATATGTAAAAAATGAAAAATAGCTATTTCGTCCGAACAAATCCTAATTCGTCCGAACAAATAATTTATATGTCCGAATAAATAGCTTATTCGTCCGAACAAATCCTAATTCGTCCGAACAAATCCTAATTCGTCCGAACAAATAACTTATATGTCCGAACAAATACGTAATTCGTCCGAACAAATCCTAATTCGTCCGAACAAATAACTTATTCGTCCGAACAAATAAGAAGGAACAGCAAAAGCATGCTGAAAAGGTCAACAAACGTATTTTGCCCTCAAAATAAGTGAACACCTCAATCCCGCAACTCATTCCAAGCTTTACAAACGGATTGTTCTTCCAAGTGTTCCGTACGGTAGTGAGCTATGGTGTGACCTTAAACAGAAGGACAACCGCGCTTTGGATGTATTTCAGCACTTCATATGTAAACACGCCATGAATCTTCCAAAACATACAAGATCAGATATGTGCGAGTCAATTTTTGGACTTTTACCAATAGCCTCCGAAATCGACAAACGTAAATTACAGTTCTTTGGCCGTCTCTGTTTAATGAACACAAAATGCCTCACGAAAAAGATCTTTCTTCATCGCCTTTTTTCACACCTCGATTCTCCAAACTGCAAACACTACGGCTTTATTCCCGACGTAATTCATCTTCTTGATAAATATAATCTGTTAGAATCTACAAAATGGATTGTCTCTAAATAAACTTGAATGGAAAAAGACTGTTAACTCAGCTGTGTTTTACCACTTTACAACTTCCAGATCAAACCGCATGCTCCGAGACAACGACTTTACTCAATTTAGACATATAAATGGAAACAGCAGACCAGACTGGAAATGGAAAATTCCTAGCGACGTTCAGGAATTTACTCTATGTAAATTTATTGTTAAACTTTGGACTCTCCAAGACCTTCCCCCGCACATCTGCAGTATATGTCAAAAATTGTTCATAAATATTTTTGAACATGTTTCTACTTCTTGTGATGGAACTTATTTATTTAAAGAAGCTTGGTGGCAAACTGTTATAGAAAATTTCGACATTAACTTATCTGCTGACCTATGTGGACTAAGTAATAACGACCTCTATTTGTTTCTTTTAGGCGCAAGGTCACTCCCAGGCCTTTCATTTACAGATA
Organism: Magallana angulata; assembly: GCF_025612915.1. Taxonomy (NCBI): domain Eukaryota; kingdom Metazoa; phylum Mollusca; class Bivalvia; order Ostreida; family Ostreidae; genus Magallana; species Magallana angulata. The sequence continues at coordinate 21,218,875 of NC_069111.1, forward strand.
TTTCTTATAGTTTGCACCTTCTTAATTTCCGCCTAATTAGGGATGCAGCAGCATGTTATTATAGAATGTCACGTGTAACATCCTGTCCATACACATAAATGTCACAGGATTACAGTGTTATATAAATAATAATACTTTATATTTTGGAATTGCCTTATAGAGTGTGTACACCTGTAAACTTGTTGGTAATTACGTATTATATGTACTGGATCTCTGCTTTATAGTAGACCTATATTAGCCGTTTTCTCTACAATTGCCTATATGTTTGTATTCTTGTAAATATGTTATGATAATCTCCTTTGGGAGGAAATAAAGAAAGAAAGAAAGACGCCGCCGCCGTAGTATAAACAATGAAAATGGAAAAATAAGATTTGAAAATTTTAAGTCAAATCGTGTCCAAGTGTTTAAAATTCATAGATCGTTACTTTGAATGATCTAATTAAACAAAATCGCTTACGTTTATAGCCGATTTTGAGCTATTCTAGTAATGGATATGACGATTTTGCTCAATTAATTATTGATGCTTATTTGTGTATTATTTTTTTTACACTGTTCAAATCTGATTTTATTATGACTACTGCATGTCAAATGAATTATAAATATATAGAGTCATTTTAATAACAAGACCTTTCGGTAGGACGTATCTACATGTATTTATTTCTTGCGTCAAACAAGTTAAAATCACACTGTTTTCGAGTGGATATGCATAGTCCTAGCCCAAAAACTAGACAATCTTGTCGATTTCAAAGAGCCATGTCCGAGTGACCAACAATCAAATAGACAGGCCTCGGTCACAATTATGCTGTTTGAAAAACTACCCAAAGTCCAAGCTCTTGTTAAAATGTTTCTTATATACACCATGTACGTATGCCCACTTTGGAGTTACTCGTAGTGAATGAGACAAAAAAAGTGTTTTTGACAAAATCCACGTGTTATTGACAGCGTTCTTATTTGGAGACTGCTTGTCATTAACAAACTTTGATACAGTATTAGTTACGTTGTAATCTAAGTTATAATGTTGAAAAAAAAATAAAACAACAAATACCAAGAGTATTTAGCTAACCTGAACCGAAGGTTATTTAAAGTGAGTTTTTCTAATCACCTGTTGTCCTTCGTCTGTCTGTAAACTGCATATATTTTACTTCTTCTTTAGAACCACTGGGTCAACTTTAATTAAACTTGGTACAAAGCATTCTTATTGGAAGGGGATTCTAAATTGTAAATAAAGGGCTAAACCGTTTTGAAATTGAGATAATCACGAAAAAATTAAAGTAGGATATATGTCTTCAGAAATCTTTTTCTCAAGAACCACTGCATCAGAACACCAAAGGCACGAAATAAGGTTCAAAGTTCAACATAAAGTTTGAAAGGGAAAATATTTGTTAAAAACTTCTTCTCAAGAACTTCATACCTACAATTTTTTATTACTATGAAGTATTCTAAGATAGTGTTAGTTTTAAAATTCATGGACCAATACTTGGGCCCCAAGGTGGGGTCAACGTTCAACATATAAGTAAACATAAAACATGTTTAAAATCGTACTATTAAGAACCACTACACCAGAAAATAATGATAATATTTACACTAAAGCTTGTATATATAGTGAAGATTTTAATTTTTTAAACCGTGATTCCTGAACCAATGCAGGGGCTACAAGAGGGACTCAAAATTCAACATAGAAATAAGTACCGGTATAGGGAAAATATTCAAAAATTTTCTTTTAAGGAACAACAGTGCTGCAATTGGTGATATTACTATGTATCCTTATATATTGTAGATTCTTAATTCTTTATACCGTGACCCCCAGGTCAATACTGGGGCCCCAATAGAGGTTCAAAGTTTAACATAGAAATATATCGGGGAATGTTTAAAAATCTTTTACTAAAGACCTTCAATTTGTTACTAGATTAATTTGCAAGCATTTTAGGATCATGTAAATTCTAAATTACGTAAATTATAATTCCTGCACCAATACTGGCGCAACAAGATGGGTTCATAGTTCAACTTATTAGTATTTAGGAGAATTGTTTAGGATATTCTTCTCATAGAATACAATGCCAATTTAGTTATATTACTATGCAAGCATCATATTATACCTTCATATCCTCATATCAAAGTCAAAGTGACTTTTTTTTACTCTTTATATTCATTTATAGTTTATTTTACAATTTTGTTATCTTTGATGCGTTTAGGCCTAGGATAATAAGACTGGACAGTTGATGCATCTTTGATCTAAGGTTATGATGTTAAAAAAGTAGGATTCTTTTCATATATTGTTTAATGTTTTGTTAAATCTTGGAATTTTTGTGAGTTCAACAATATCTTTAAAGGGGCATGGTTATAAGCGGGTAACAGAGCTAACAATTCTTTGCTATCTAAACAAAACTTTTGTTTACATTTTAAATGTTGAAGTGAAAATTCCAGTATTAGATCTAAAGTGAATGTGTTAAACGTTAAAAACTGTTTATTTATGCTTAAAATGAATATGAAGATAGACAAATTAGCTTGAAAAGGATGGATTTTTTACTTGTATTTTGAACATTTTGAACCTATGTAAACAAAAACAGGGCACGCGCCTTGTTTAATTGACTGATAATTATGAGCCCTGTATCTTGCTTATATTACTACGACTGACTCTCAAATTTCATTTGATTGTTAGAAATGCATTTCAAAAGCACTGTAAATAATAAAATTAAAGAGTAATTTATTCAGAAATTTCGAAACAGAACAATACAAGAACTGTTGTTCAGGTGAACAATGTGGCCCATGGGCCCCTTGTTTGAATAGCGTCATTGTGAGTTTTAAATCCTTTTAACCGCCTCTTATAATGTATATGACGCTTAAATACAACGAAAAAAATAAAGAAAGTAAGTTCTTATTTATCTGTAGGTAATTTTTAATTTTTGGTACCGATTGGTATCTTCTTAAAAATGTTCCTCTCTACAAAACTAGAAAAAGGTAAATTCACATCATGTTGATAAACCAATAATATTTACATTCTACTGTGTTTTTCCATTTAATTCTGTGATCTTCAAATGCCTTTTAATGCAACAAGTAGTCAAAGGTCAAATTGACGAGTTTTATTATGACGTCACAAACGTTGAACGCTGTAAACTGCAACGTCACAAGCTAAAATCAAAGTTCACGCTTGTGGCTGTTACTGTGGCTCTTCCATTATTATTAACTTATATTAATATGTTTTACGGTGCGACCGTTGGGGCGATCACAGCATGTGATCAAACAATGAATTATAATAAATTAATAAAATAAAATTAACAACGTGAAATTTGAATGCCAAAAAATAAAACATACCTATTTTTCAATAAATTTTCATTATTCATAGTTTATAAGATTTGTTATAATTTATTTATTTATATGTAGAACAATAGTTTAATCTCAGATACAATGTTGTTAAATAATAAAGATTTTAATATATAAATATTCATTGCACTGCATCTCCTCTTTTAAAGTGATTGTGATTATGATTGATTGATTGATTTCCCCCTTTTTTTTGCAGTAGACATTTTTTCTTAAACTTACATATAAAACTTGACTCATCATAGAGCTCCCCCATGCTAATTTTTTTTTCATTTTTGTCAATTTATACATAGAAAATCGACTTACCATGGATTTGCCCCTCCACTTAAAAAAATATAATTAATGTTTAATTTTATTTTTAGTTTACACTTAAAAATATTTGCTTATCATGTTAAAAGAACATGGTGTTGCCCCCCCCCCCCCCCCCCCCCCCGCATGTAATAAATGGAAGTGAAAATAAAGAAACCATTGAACTGCTAAAGAGCTGAAGGATTAGAATTTTCATGATTTATTTTTCTTTTTGCTTGCAAAATTTTTTTGGATGAGGCTGCTATCCACCCACCCACCGCCTTTAAAAAAAGGCGCTGCTACGTATAACGTTACGTTTCAGGAAATTACCGTAATTATAGTGAATAAAATATTTGTGAGCATTCATCCAAATAAGTGCAATTTACAACTGTTTCCTGTATCTGAAGAAATGTCCTTATTCGTCAGCTGTTCTTTATCTTAGCCTTTGCAAGGTTTTGAGAGGATTTTGGTCATTTCAGCAGATTTACAATAACTTCAATTAGAGTAATTTCCCCTTATCAGTGCTTATTGTGACGTCAAAGCTGACGTTGGTTAAGTGTCGTCTTACTCTTTAAAATTCCCTTGAGAAATAAAAGTATGCGAAGTATACTGTTTTATTTACTTAAAAAGCATGATGTTCTTAAAATTACACATCTTATAAGCTTTTCAAAGGTTTTACTTTGATTCTCGGGAGAACGTGATGTTGGAACGTGAGGTTGGAAACCATTGGTACTATGAATTGTGGGTCAAAATTTACTGACTCCGAAAAAATATATCGGATCAATGTGTAAACGTTTGTGACGTCACACGATTATTTTTGATTGAAAGTGTACTGAGGTGAACTTTAGAGGTAACATTGACTGTATGTCGCTTACATCGTTATTGTTTTTACTGTCTAAATTTGTCTTGCTGATTCTCGTGAGAGTGTGAAGTGATAAAAATTGCCATGATTACAGGGAACTACTGGGACGATTAAAACGATGCATTACTGGTTCGATTTACTGACGCCAAAAAAATCCGTTGAATGAATGTGCAACTAGTCCGAATTTTCTATTCACACATGCCTTGCCGGTAGAGCTCGCTTCGCGCCGGCGCTGCGCGCCGGCGAGCTGCGCTCGCTATTAACTTAAATTATTAACTAATATTAACTTACCCTTAGGATAAGATAGGAATTTTAAGGTATGAATCACATTTGCAGACAAGGCAAGAAGTTAAAAAATGTAAATATAAGGATTAAATCATGATTTTTTGAAGTATACACTCTCATAACTGCAGCGGTGTGTGCATACAAATTTTCATAACGCGCTAACGCGCGTTACTCAATTTGTATACACACACCGCTGCAGTTATGAGAGTGTATACTTCAAAAAATCATGATTCAATGCTATAGTAAGGTTATTTTTTTGGCATGTAAAATGCCAATATTATAATTAACAATAATTTTTTTTACCGTTAATATATGTTTATATTTACATGTACGTTGGTATACTTTTCATCCCGTTCCTTCTAATGTAACACCAATTGATTTCATTAATTTAATTTTTTTTACAAATATTTGGCAGGGAATTAAAAATAAATATGAGGTTTAAAAGATCACAAAATTTCTTTTTATTCTCTAAACCTATATACTTTTTCAGCTTGTTTCAGCAACATTATGTCATAACACCTGCCTGAGAGAAAAGGATCTCGATACAGCCTTCACCGAACTCAACCACTTCATTTTAAAAGAATCTAGTAGTGGAATCATCTACCATTCAAAGGAGCCCGTTCATCCTGCAGGTTCGAAATGCCATCCATTGTCTAAACTGAAAGATTCTCATTCTTTTCGATACATTCGGGATCTTTCCAACTGCCCCTGGAACTACCATTATTCAAACGTGCCATCACGTTTTCCAAGGTATATTTTACATGCCACTTTAAAGCATTGTAGTGGAAAACCGAAAAATAGAAATAAATGTATTTCTTTTCGTGGAAATAAATCAAAGAAGATAAAATTTCAGAAATCTGGAGAGTGTCGAGCAATCTCTGTGAAACTGAACGTGTTCTATCGTAATGAGACAGACACGTGTTTTTATCCTCGTCAGGAGACCATTGATTTGGGGTTTACATGTGTGATTAAACAGTAACAATTAAGTTTTAATTTTAGAATTAAGGCAAAGAGTCTCTGTCCAAGATACGAACAAGTAAAATTGCTTGATTTTAAATAGCTAGAATAGCCAAAATTCTTATGTGTAAAAAATATATATTGCTTTTTGTAATTGGAAGTTGCTTGATCAGTAACTCTTTATTAAAAGATGCATGTTTTGCACCCGTATTGTAAAATGTATACTTATAGATGATGTTCTCAACTTTACATCAATATTACGAGTTTGTTCCTTTTTGTTTTAGTAAACCTGGATGAGAAAAATTAAGTATTAGAAGAAATGTATATATGTAAATATTACTACAATAGGAATATTTTAAACGTTATAATATCAATAAATGTTATAAATTACGAGCTGTTTTGTTACTTTTGTACAATTAGATGAAAAAAATAAATTATTGATGTAAATAAATCTAGATTGTCAAATGCAGGTGGTTTTTCAAGAAACAATTTCACAGTCAATTCGTTGATGTAAATAAATCTAGATTGTCAAATTCTGGTGGTTTTTCAAGAAACAATTTCACAGTCAATTCTATAAAAGAAATTGTCTATGCATATAGAAATTTCTGGAAAGAACTGTACATTTTTATATACATGTACATATTTATTTGTAAATCAAAGCAGACATTTTTAACATTATATCAATTTACTGTATTAAACTGTGAGCTGGTTTGTTTCTTTATGTAATTGTGCAGGATGAAAAAAACCCCGTGGAAACCTAATTAAATAAATTTTAGCTCAATAACTATGTTTTTGATTTTCGTTTACTACTTTTTGTAATTTACAAAAAGTTCATGAGTTTTTTTTAACAATATAACATAATGAAATGAAAATATAACTTTAAGCATAATAGTTAAATTTCAGAATTTCACTGTTGAAAGTTGGACCTAAATTATGGTTCCATGATCATTTGATTAAATTAATTTTGGTTGAATTCATTGAAAAGTGAAATAATTTTTTTTTATCGGAGAACAAACCGTAACGGCATTTTCCCCAAGAAGACCATGGACCACAAAAGTACCCTCAAAACTGGTAATTTTCCTTAATGCCAAATAAAAATGAGACTCGGTAATCAAGCTAAAACATACTTAAAGAGATTTTAAAATCACATATTAGCATAATAGTTAAAAAAAAAAGCGCTTGTGAAAAATTCATTCCGCTCACCTAGGTGACAACAAATTTAAAGGCATTTGATTTGAAATTTTCACCAGAATATAGATACATGTGGTTCTGTTTTCCCACTTCATTCAATCATTTAAACATAATGCAATCACTCCTTTCCGCATTTCACTCCGTAAAGACATAGAAATATTAAAATTTCACATGTTTTGTACAGGCAGATCACAGAAGAACCTGGTGGACCATTAAAAGAATAATTCAGATGTTTATGAACATACAACTATTTGTAGGGAAACACAAAATCGATTTCAAACACATGACAAAGAACTCCTAATTTAATTGGTCATGGATATTTTAAACTAGGCACTTACAGTTGCGCAAGAGAGAAGAACCCAGAAAATGCGTTATCTAAGTAAAGGGATAAATTGTTGACAATTTCACAATTTATACATCAGATTTATCCTAAAATTTTAGGTATCATGTTTTTTGTCATAAACTGCCACTCGATAGAGAAAAATTCTGAAGAAGATTAATATAGTTAAAAAATTGCCATAATGAGGCATTTCTTATAGTCGGCCAATGTTAAGCGTCAGTCGTTGAGTATAAGTGAGTAACAGAGCTCACATCTTTTTGCTATGTTAATTTTCAGGTTTTAAATTGAATGTGACGTATGCTAGGAAGTATTTAATTTTGTACAAAACTAATTAGTAGATTAAAGAATCAGCTCGAAAAAGAACATTTCTTTTTCTCTAAATGAACCACTGTAAATAAAAAACATGAAACGAGCCTTGTTTACCTAACAATGAATAGCGATCCCTCTCTCTGTACTTTGATTTTACAATTGACTCTCAAATCTTGGTTGATCATAAGAAATGCCTTTTCAAAGCACTGTACACAGAATAGAAAAACCAAATTTAACCAAAATCGCGAACATGTAGTTTTAAAGCATATCTTCAACTACTGTACATGTAATAAGCAATTTATAGAAAAGGGCGTTTTAAATAGGTTTTATATTGGTTTTTTTAAATACTTATCAGTGGAATAATATTATTGATTGTGATGTCTCACCTTCACCTGTTTTGGTAACGCTGAAACTAATATTTATTCTTCCTTTGTTTCATTTATCTCTGGTGATTGCTCTTCTTAAATGTTAATGTACCCCGAATCTTTTTTAAGTGGACGCAATCTATTAAATTGAGTTGTTATGCACTTGTTGTGTTCTAGCATTTGTGCTAGCAGTATTATCGCTTTTTTGATAAACTTATAAAACTCGTTTTTTTTTAAATCAGTTTTTCGTCAGTTTAAATAAATGAAGACAAATTTACATCTCACTTTACTGTGTGTTTCAAAAGAGACAAACAAGCTAGAATACGTACCCAATCTAACAGAAAGTATACCCCAACTTTACCCTGGGTTTACTTTCGGGATATACTCTCGGTTTACTCTGAGCAGACCCAGAGTCAACCCCGGGTAAGCCCAAAGTAAACCAGAGTGGACACAGAGAGTAGACCTCAAAAGAACATACATGTGCATTTGGAATATACAAGGGACAGAAATTACATGCTGTAAGATAGTAAGATAAAAGACAGATCTGCTTCACACTTAAGTGCGTAAAGTGGACCCCAAATGCAAGCCCCAAGAAAACCCAAAGTAAACCCGGAGTGGACCCAAAGTAAACCCAAAGCAGACACACGCATTTAAAAAGAAGACCCCGAGTAAACCCAAAGTAAACTCCGACAGTAAACCCAGGGTTTGCTCGGGGTCTGCTCCGGTGTTACATGTAGGTTAGGTCTAGTTGGAACTATAACATGTTGGTTAAAATTGATTAAAAGGTTAATTGAGTTTTATCTATGTAATAAAAGTTTACTATTCGGAGGACGGAATGATTATAGATTATAATCAACGCGATCAAACGTCACGAACTTAATGCTCATACCTATTCACTGTGACCATTCGTGATATGTCTATTGTCAAAGATCGTGCAGTCAGATATAAGATGGTTAATTAAGGGAAAACCTCACGATAGCATCCATAAGTGTAAATGACTCGTTAAAAATTACCATGACCAATTAAATCAGTTATGTGTATGCAATTGATGTTGTGTGTTGTGTTTACCTACAAAATTTAATATTTTTTGTTTATATACTTAAATTAATTTTTTGTTAAAGGTCCATTGGGTTCTACAATTTTCTGTTGGTATAAAAGATGTGAAATTTTTATGATATTTCTTCTTTGTAATGGAGTGGAATGCGGGAAGATGATAAACGCCCCGTAAATAATAAATGCTGAATGTTTAATTTTGATGAAAATATCGAATCAAATACCTTTTTAATTAAGATTGGTGAATAAGGCGTGTAAAATGCCTATAGGAGGATATTTAAGATACTGCAAAATTAAAATATCAACAAATCTGATATTTTTTAAAAAATTATTTAATAAAAAAAGCAATGTATTTTTCATAGTCAATTCATATTCTTTATGACTGAAATGGCTCAGTTGTTAGAACACAAGACATATTAAGGTAAATTTATAGAACTAGAGTATTTTGATTATGAGTTCGATACCACCAATATTTTAGGGTTTAATTTTTTTTCTTATCATTTGTTAAAATATTCAAAACTGAACTTAATAGTAAGAAAATGTCATTTTGAAAACTTGTATCATAACATTATCAAATATATTAAATATGAAAAAAAAATATATTTGATTTTGTAAATTTACGACTAAACCAAATGGTATTTGCCCTATCTTCTTTGTTGACATCCAGGTGAGCGGAATTTTTTTTCGCCTGCGCCTTTTTTTTTGTGTTTTTTTAAAATTATGCTATTATGTGAAATTAAAAACCCAAGCTTCTTTGAGTATTTCTTTTGCTTGATATTCAAGTCACCCGATCGCAAGGAGCCGCCTCTAAGTGGGACAAAACAAGTCTCTGACCTTGAACTTATGCACATACATGTAGACACACACAACTTCAAACAGAATACAAATCTACAGAATTTCTTATCTCTTGCGTGACAAAGACTAGATAGTTAGGTTTAAATAAAACTCATATTACTTCAAATACACACGTTTCTGATTACACGACACAAACATGCTGAATTTAATGTTAATCTTAGATTTGATCGTACTTTCTGAATTTTATGGCGTTCAGAAGTTTGTGAACAACACGACCAAAAAACGTGCATCCGGGGCCAAATGGCCTGTTGTAGGAATTCTCATTGAATTTGACATTGCGATTTTGATATATGTAAGACTATTAAAAAATCCTTTCTGGAAGGAGATTTTCTTATGCTGGACTTATGTTGATCAAAATTTTAGTAAAACAAGATTGAACATATGGTACAAATATTAAACAATCTAAAGATTAAAAGAAAAAAATAAACCTATCTTATTTAAACACTACTTTAAAGGGGGCACCTTCCTATTGTGTGATTAATATGACCTTGATGGAAAATATTTGAGTTACGAGCAAAGGACTATGGTTTGAGCCTAAAATGCCCCCCCCCCCCCTAAAATGAACATTGTCATTTTACTGTAATTCTTTGTTTTATTTGTACAAATATACATTTGAAGTTTTTTCATAATTTTCATTTTGATTTTAGTGCCCACAATTTAAAAATATGACATCATAAAGTTTACCTTTTCCCGCCATTTTCTCATTTTTAGCATAAAACGGCTTGTTTTGAGGCAGTTTTTCTTGAAGGAAACATTGAGCGACTACTTGAACAAACAAAATATTTTCACCAAAGATGTATTTTCCCAATACTTATAAGTGACAAAAAATTCGTTCTTGTTCAAAGAGTCGCTCTATATTTCCCATTCGAAAAAAGATAAGAAAAATGTCAATTTTTGGTTAATTTTTATTGAATAATAAAATGGCGTCACTTCTGACGTCATATACTGCCAGTGAGTGCATATAAATCAAATAAATGGGTAAAAACGTATTTCATGTCAACTCTTTTATAAAATAACACAACAAATAAATAAATGTACCTGAATCATTTTAAAAAACGCGAATTTTGGGGGCCAAATTTGACTAATATCATATATAGTTCAAATTTTAGAAATGAAATATTATACAAACTCTATTAAATACTGTGGAATCAAAAAGGCAATGACCCCAGAATAAACCATATAGCACTTTTGGATAAAGCTTTTGGGCCATTTACTCTTTCTTCTGTAAGAATATTTCTTAAAAATGAAGAAAAAGATTCAAAGATCATATTGACATTTCATTTTATTATTAACTCATAAATCTAGGTACGTATTTCACAATTATTATTCCCATATAGCTGTACTGTCGACCTCAACTGTTTAGACTATTAGCCAAACCTGTGACGTCATTCTATACTTACATCAGTCATCCTTCAAAAAAAGAGAGTAAACTATGCCAAAGAGAAAAGCTAGAGATGCCACACCTGCACCACGTGAAAAGCCGCGCGAACGAAAGCGCGCCGCAACATATAGCTCTGATGGTCCCCAGCATAGTGTGAATCTGGTTGATTCATCCACCTTACACAACCTAAATAGAGAAGCTAAGTCAACTCAAAATCAACTAGCAGCGCTGAACAGGGAGCAGTTGGACGAGGTGACTCGGGAGGATTGCCTCCATGTCTAGTTGGGTAGAGACCCCCATCTTCATAATGAGATGACCCAGGATGCATCCGCAGAGTATCCAGGTAATGACATTCAACATACACTATTAGAAACAATCAAAAGTCTCAAGTGCAAAGTTACCATAATGACCTTGGGCACAATGTTTTGAATAATCTTATGCTAAATATAGCTAACGTCGAGTATGTCAACCTGGGGATTTTAGTCGATTGTACAAAAGAATCTGATTCTAATGACGATAAAAATACTTCCCTATGCAAAGTGGCCACATTACAATGTACCTTGTCATCAAAATACAAACCCAAGGTTATTACAGATAACCAGGTATGGAATTATGCATTTTTGGTTGATGCCTCTATATATGTCCTAGCACACCCCGAGTGCAGTACAACTTTATTTAAGTATATGCAAACAATCAGGCTAGGGGTTAAATGCTTCCTGCAAAAGCTCTCAGCAGGTGAGATTATGATACACAATTTCGTTTGAAAAAAGAATATAATCCAAATACAAATGTATGTCATTTGCTGCTGTTGACCAAGAGTTGTGACTTTTGTATATGTACAGCCCTCTGGCTGTTCAAGGGTTCAAGGGTCTGTGACACAAACTATCCCCCTTAGATGTTATGAATTCAGTTATAAAGGTCTATACAAGCATAAGTGCATTTTGTGTTCTTTAAATCATCCTATATCAAATGCAAACGCGGTTCAGGTTTTGACTGTTAAGATCTCCTTGGACAAGATTCAGCAGTTAAAGTTGAAGGCATCTGACATTTTTTAAACATAACATTTTTGGAGCTAGTTCCTAAAACTATGGCTTTTGCAATTTTGGGCAGCAATTTGTCTGGTAAACGGCTAATAATTCATACTAATAATGAAGCCTAAGTTTCAATTCTCAATTTTAATACCTCCGAGACCGAAAGAGTCATGTATTTGCTTAGGCAATTAGTTTTGCAAGGTTTGGTGCTTAATATTCAGTTCAAAGCTACGCATATAGAAGGGGTATACAATGTTAAAGCAGATTCTCTTTCCCGACAGCAATGGCATCAATTTAGGGCCAGTGTTTCAGAAGCAAACAGCCAGACATCAGCAAGTATGCATCATTTCTGCATATGATTTACATCTTTGTTCGAAGGAGCTTCTGAGTTATGCTTTGTCAAAAAATACTTGCAAACCATTTGATACTGAAGTAAATGCAATTCATTTGTAATATCGTGTCTATCAAAGTCGGCCAGTCCGGCCCCCCATCTCAGTCAGATTTAGTCAACTTCGTGTCATATCTATCACTGCAGAAATTTTCAGCCAATACAATTAAACATATACGGGAGGCATTTCTTACTAATGTAAATTACATGGCTTCCCAGACAAAACGCAAAATTTTTTACTTTAAAAAGGTTTACTGGTCCTGAGAAGCAGCAATCCCCACCTCGACACCAGAAAACCAATTACCCTTCAGATTTTAACCCCCATGGTCTAGACCCTCCCAAGCATCTGCCATTCATATTATGATTCTACATTTTTACAGCTGTATTTGTTACAGCATTCTTTGTGTTTTTCAGTCCACCCACAAAACACAAAGCAGGATGTGGTGTATGCTATCCAAGTGCAAAATGTGTCATGTTCACCACTCGGCAACACAATTAAAAATGCCTTTTAGCATTTAAAGACTGATCAAGTGGGTAGGGGTGGCTATTCAACCTAAGTCTACACATAAGCTTGTTTGTACTGTGTCTTATATCAGATCATATTTACAATTCAGGCCGAAGTGTAGGGAATCATTGTTTTGTTATATTTCAGGAAGTCCTGTGAGTAGATACCAGGTAGTATCAGTTTTCAATATGCTTCTAGAGAAAGTAGGTTTAGACACTAAGGTTTACATGACAGATTCATTTCGAAAAGTACAGCGTCTAGTGCTTGGGCGTCAGGTCAAGTCAGCAGTCTAATGCAATTGAGGGTAGATGGAAATCTTCTTGCTTGCTTAATTACATAAGATAGTAGCTCCTCTAAAACAATGTTAAAGTATTAAAGGTGATAATCTTATCTCGTGTATTTATTTACATGTATGTCGATCAACATTTTTATTAGATCATACAAGAATCTCGATTGTTGGGTCATTCATCAATAACCATGCTTTTTGTCATGCAAGAAAGTCTTGCCGTGGCACTGATCTCCAGGTATATAGACACAAGGCATTCATTTTTTGGCAGGGCAAAGGGGGCATGAGGTGGGGTCAACTTTACCCAAAAATTAAAACATTGCTTGAAGTAGAAGATCCACCTCAGATTTTGGTCGTACACTGCGGGGGCAATAATATCCCTATGCAAAACGGGGCTAGATCAATCGAGCTGCGATTTAAGATTATCAAATCCTTGAAAAAAAATCTACACTGATGCCATCAACCACTTAAGTTTGGTCTGTCCAAGATCTGCCCAGGGATGTATGGAGGGGTGGGAGGAATCCAGTTGCTTAAAGGGACATGGTCACGATATTGGTCAAATTCTATTTTTCTGTTTATATTATTTGCAATGCTTTAGGAATGCATTTCTGATGATCAAATGAAATTTGGGTGCCAGTCGTTCAGGTTTAAGCAAGATACAGGGCTCACAATTCTTCGTCATGTACACAAGGCTCATGCCCTGTTTTTGTTTACATAGGTTTAATATATCAGTAAAAAATCTTCAAAGCTGGTTTGTCTATCTTATTATTCATTTAAAGCATGAATTAACAGTTCCTAATGATTAACACATTTATTTTAGGTCTAAATCTGGAATTTTCACTTCAACATTCGAAATGTAAACAAACGCTTTGTTTACATAGCGAAGAATTGTAAGATCTGTTACTTGCTTATAACTAATCAAATGACACTCAAATTTTGGTTGCCTATTAAATATGCCTTACTAAAGCATTGTAAACATTAAAATCGATAGCCCAGGTTGTTTGCCGCAGACAATGTACATCTGTCTGACCTGGGCAATGGTTTATTTCTGTACCTGTCAGCCCTACAACAAGTAGTTGTCTATATACTTGTATGCCGTTGGGTATTAATCTTTCCTACCCTCATGCTTTTATCTCGCTTTTTAATTTGTAACAGCTTAATGGTATATAATGATTAATCTCAACCTATAGCCTCGTTCATGGATGTAGCTCTACTGTTGGCGTAGACTATGCTGTGCATAGTCTCGTGGCGGCATTCTGGCTTACAAGAAGTGCTTATGTTAACAATATCAATTGACAGTTATTTGCATTTGTGTTATATATATATATATATATATATATATATATATATATATATATATATATATATATATATATATATATATATATATATATATATATATATATATATATATATATATATATATTATGGACTAGGTGAGCAAGCAGTTGAGCATCTGTTCCAAGGGCTGAAGCTTTTGCTTTGCTTGTTTGATAGGGATACTGTATAAGGAAAGAATTGAAGACTGGCTCCCACACCATTAGAAGCAGCCATGGCCAATCATCGCCAAATAAAACTTTAAATATAATATTATGTAGTTATTATTTCATTGGGCAATTCTGAAAATTTAATTTGATTTCTGTATTTCATCTTTGATGAATAAATAGTTGGTCTTCTTGATCTTGATCTTTTTGAGAACTGCATTGCTCAATGTGTAACATTAATATGAAATAATCCAGGGACAAAAGTGGCACAATGTTAACCTTAAGAATATCTGAAGAAAATCATTTTTTATACAGTATCTATTTGTTAAATTGTTCATTTTTTTTGTATATGACTCAATAAAGTTGATTTTGTCGCTGCTCAGGCGAGCGATGTGGCCAATAGGCCTCATGTTTTAAAAACAATTGGATGTGAGGCAGAAGACAGATTAGTTGAAACATAATACACGTTTGTATGGTCACTTTTAATGAGGTAAAATAATTTGAAAATTTGGAAAATGAAAACGGGACTAAAACCAGGCGAACAGTGTGGCCCACGTGCCTATTATTATATACAATCGTTTCTTACAATTTTCCAGTTTGGATCAATACTATGAGTATCTGCTAAAGCTAACTGTATCTAAAATAATGATAATGTTCAGTCACTAAACTTCCTGTCGCCTGCGTGACCGGTCCTTTGAATAAGACCGAAAAAATTCCCCCACTGCTTAATGTCCCTAATGCCGAATATTGATAAAATACCGCTTTCCACCAGCGACTTCTTAGTCAACAAACTTCCCACCCGAGTGGTATCGTTTCTTATTGGGTTTACAATTTGCTCATCTCCCAAGAGTACTTTCAGTACTTTGATTAAATTTGTTAACATTTAGGTGAGCGGACAATTTTTTTAAACTGCGCCTCTTTAAAATAATACTATTACGTGAAATTGAAAACTCGAGCTTCTTTCAGCATGATATTTAAGTCCCAAGTCGCAAGAAGTCGCCTCTAAGTAGGACAAAACAAGTATCTAACCTTGAACATGCACAGAACTTCAACCAGAAAATAAATTTATGCAATTTTCTATCTCTTGCGTAACAAAGGCTAAAAAGTCAGGTTAAGATAAACCTCATCTGACTTAGAATATCAAACGTTTCTGACCACACGACTCGAACATGCTGGATTTAATGTTAATATTAGTTTTGATCGTACTTTCTCTATTTTATGGCGTTCAAAGGCTTGTGAACTACACGACCAAAAACTTGCCTCCGGGACCAAAAGAATGGCCTGTTGTAGGAATTCTCTTTGAATTTGACATTCTGACTCTTCATCTAAAACTTTACGACTGGACGACCAAATATGGAGATATATTTCAGTTTGATTTGCTTGGAAAGACGTTTGTTAGTTTAAACTCATCTGAAGTTCTTAGAGAAGCGTTTAACCAAGAGCCAAATGCCACTGTGACAGCAAATCGACCGCCATTATTTTTAGGCAAGTACGTTTTGGAAAATGCTGACGTTGTTTTCGCCCAAGATAATGCAGTTACAAGACGTAGAAAGCTGGGCTACCAGCTACTTCGGGCATATGGAGAAGGCCTGTCTTGCAGAGAATCACAAATCAAGGAGAACATCATCTCCGTAAAGGAACTTATACGATCCAACGAATACAAGAACATCGATCCAAGTGATATCGTTGAGGAATTTCTGCTAAGTACGGTTGAAGTTCTGGTACGTATGCGCTAGGATTAGGCTCATGTGATCCGAAGATTAGAAGTGTACTTCTAATCATCCTGATTTTGATCTGTTTGTAATTTTTTAAATATTGTTTACATCCTCTCTAGAGCTAGACGTTGTATACAACATTATTAAGTGAACTTTTAAATTTTAGTGAACACGTTTAAGAGACATGCTTTTTAAAAGCAAGACAATAATAAAAATTTATTTAATAATTAATAGATAGGTAGATGAAAACATTTTATAATGGAAATTCAAATGCGTTTCATTCAAAATGAACAATCTCAGAGTATATATATCCAGTAAGGGGTTGTAGATGATCCAATATATCCATATCTATTTCTAGATCTGCTGTGTGCTGAAATCTAAGGCATGATTATAAGAAATGATAAAAACATTTATGATATATTAATTTATGGAAGAGAATATAAACTCTCTCAATATGCAAATGATGTATCTGTAACATTCGATGGCTCTCCAACATCTATGAATGATCCAAGACCTATATTATTTTGCAAAATTATCGAGAGTAAGAATTAATATAAAAAACCCCAAAATGATTTGAATAGAAAGTAAAAAATTTATTTAAAGTTAAGATTTTATTTGTTAGTCAACATAATTTTGCATATATTCTGTTGGTTTTATCTTGCTTTTTCGTTTAGATAATCGTATGGCACACACTACAAAAATATTGAAAAATGCTTAAAAATGATAAAAGACAACATATCTCAAAATTTTGATCATTGACCTCATATAAATTTTATGCCAGGAGAGCAAGGTCATTATACTTAGTTTAATACTATAAATGTTTTAGCATTATCATCATTCAGTTTTTTGTTATATTGAATCAAAAATGGGTAGTAATTTGAAAACTGATAGAGGAAATTCGGACTAGAATTCCCTAAAAAATTGTGAATGAAAACTTAATTCTTTGTATCTATTTAATGTCACTACCATTCATAAACTGTATTTCATTTGTCAAAGAATTAAGCAATTTGTATTATTATCACAATTAAGAAAATCTCAACCATAGAGTATATTTTTTATGGATTTTTCTTAAATTTTCAAAAAATATTCAATGGCCATTAACTCAAAAAGTAGGTCATTGATCTACTAATTTGAAAGTGAAGAATAACACTACCATGTAAGGTCTACAACACACAGTAGTTGGTTTTTCATTATCATCGGTGGATTTTTTTTTCATTCTGAGTAAACGTCATCCTTAATTCGTGAATCAACTCAACCACAAAATCCAAAAAAATTGGCATTCAGGGAACGTCTCAACTGCCTTATGTAGATAATCATCATAATATGATAATACTTAAACATTAAAAGCTAATACTTTAACATTACATGCTGATACTTTAACATTACATGATGGTACTATCACCGGGAAAAATATGGAGTTTCTATAAATCCGGCGACAATAAGACTAAAATGCTCTAGATGTTAAAAAGCACTTTATTTGAACTTTAGGTCGGTAGGGTGAATTCTGGAAATCCAAAAACTACACCCGAACAATCCGAAGCCTAATTCTTGACTCCCGACAATGGTATATAACACAATATAAATAAGAATTGAAAACAATAGAAATTAGCACTTAAGCACGAGTGACATACCGGTATGTCATAGAGTAAAACTTCAATATGAGTGAGTCAATTAAATCAAAGGTGAGGTGTAAGAGTTAATAAAATAATTAAGCAATTATAACTGAAGTGAATTATTGTCTTGTACAAAGGGAAAGGTATATTTATGAATAGATAACAGTTACTCAAATTTCACTCCATGATAGTACTATAACATAACATGCTTTTACTTCAACATTACATTGTGGTACTTCAACATTTCAGCACGAAATGTTAAGGTAACATCATGTAATGCAGATATCGCGTTCTAAAAATATTGAACTTTTTAATAGAACACAATCTTATGTCTAATTTCCTTTTCATTTTACATTCAGTCTGTTATTTCATGTTTCAAACAATTTGGACAAAATATGTTCAGTCGATAAGTTTTTTAATTCCTCATAATAGAAAATATATTAGATATCTAAATTTCAGAAAATGTAACAAAATATTTTTATCGTTACATGAAGTGCTCAGGAACTAGCATTATTCCTTTGTTAGATCATTGGGCGAAGTTTTGGTAGAAATGGAAAGTTACAGAAAATCTTGCATAGACTTGACGATTTGATCCAACTGGTGGCAAACCCGGGGTACGATGCTGTGTATGGGGCCCTGCCGTTTCTACGTCACATTTCTCTCCCAATATCCAGGAATATTACCGAAATTCACAAAACAAAACAACAAATGATAGAGCATCTGGAGGATCTATCGGTGAGCGGTTTTATGTACTGACACATACATAAATCTTAAAAATGGCTTTCCATCGGATTGCTTTTATTTTACGTCACACTACACTTGCCTCTGGTTTGCTAGAGAGAAAAAATATAGAATCGTCGAAAATTCACATCTAATTTTCAATTTGTAGAAAGAAGACAAAGATAATAAGGGTATTTACCACACGCTGAAGGACGTGGTGGAGGTAAGGGATGACGATGGCAAACAATGGTTCACCCAGGAAAACACTAGAAACTTGCTTGTGAATTTTGTGGCTGCAGGTATGTACGAGTAAGCCGATTTTGCTTTAAGATAGCCGCAGAACTGTAGCTCTACGGGAAATTCGGGTCGACGGGCCGTGGAGCTACAATTCCCACAATTCCTCTTTATTTATAGTGCACAAAAAGATGCGCACGGTTTTGGACATATTAAATTTATTTAGGAATATATTCTGTAAATGTTTTTATACCAAAAAATCCTGAAAATTTTTACTACTGATTAATACTGATTCATCATTTATTTGCCTCAAACGTTTTTATAACACCCTAACCGACATCGGGTATTGAAGTATGTTTATTTAACGTCGGGATCAAGAATCGCCATTTTAACAATCCGTCAATTCGTATTTTTCGTGAAGCCACAGTTTCGTAGCTAGCTTGGAATATGAAAAGTATGAATGCGAATTTTAAAAACTTATTACACTGTAGCTAATACTTTCATATAAATATATATTTCCTTAAAAATATTTCAGTTTCTTCTTGTATCCGAATTTGAAATAATTCTTAGTAAAATTAAAACCAATTTCTAACATTTATTCATGAAAATACTTTTATTTAGTCCATGCTATTGCCATTCCCTCTAAATTACCTCCATAATTGAAAGGAAATCTGCCTTTTATTGTAAAAGATATTTAAGCAAAAGGATTCTTTGCACCAAGTTTGGTTGAATTTTGGCCAAGTGTCTTGTTCAAAAAAGCTTACTTGAGTTTTAACTTACACAAGAAAAGGAGTTAGCAGTATATTTTGCTTCCGATCTTATAAACAATGTTGTTTCTCCTCACCATTCGAAAATAATTGTTAAAGAACAAAAATATTACAAACAATTTTGTAATAGATTAATTAAAATGATGATAAAAAAATACTCGATTTGAATATGAATTATGCTACTAAACAAACCTAACCCTATAATTTTATCTAATTATCAGTCCTGTATAAACTGTTTTTCTCCCCAATTAATTCCATTCCATTTGTAAATACTTAATTTTAAAATCATCTACAAAAAATTATCATTTAAGGTATGTTATATTTTTTCGTTTTTTATTGCAAATTTAAATTTTTTACAGAGTGTGATTCCAACAAATACTCCTTGAAATATATATTATTCCTTATTGTCAATCTTTTCGTTTAAAGAAATATCCTCTAATGTGTTACTAATGTTACTAAACATCCTTAATTTGGTATCAACAATGATGAGTTTTCTAATATGTTTTACGGTGCGACCGTTGGGGCGAGCACAGCATGTGATCAAACAATGAATTATAATAAATTAATAAAATAAAATTAACAACGTGAAATTTGAATGCCAAAAAATAAAACATATCTATTTTTCAGTAAATTTTCATTATTCATAGTTTATAAGATTTGTTATAATTTATTTATTTATATGTAGAACAATAGTTTAATCTCAGATACAATGTTGTTAAATAATAAAGATTTTAATATATAAATATTCATTGCACTGCATCTCCTCTTTTAAAGTGATTGTGATTATGATTAATTGATTGATTTTTCCCTTCTTTTTTTTTGCAGTAGACATTTTTTCTTAAACTTACATATAAAACTTGACTCATCATAGAGCTCCCCCATGCTAAAAATTTTTTCATTTTTGTCAATTTATACATAGAAAATCGACTTACCATGGATTTGCCCCTCCACTTAAAAAAAAAAAATTAATGTTTAATTTTATTTTTAATTTACGCTTAAAAATATTTGCTTATCATGTTAAAAGAACATGGTGTTGCCCCCCCCCCCCCCCCCCCCCGCATGTAATAAATGGAAGTGAAAATAAAGAAACCATTGAACTGCTAAAGAGCTGAAGGATTAGAATTTTCATGATTTATTTTCTTTTTGCTTGCAAAGATTTTTTGGATGAGGCTGCCATCCACCCCCTTTAAAAAAAGGCGCTGCTACGTATAACGTTACGTTTCAGGAAATTACCGTAATTATAGTGAATAAAATATTTGTGAGCATTCATCCAAATTAGTGCAATTTACAACTGTTTCCTGTATCTGAAGAAATGTCCTTATTCGTCAGCTGTTCTTTATCTTAGCCTTTGCAAGATTTTGAGAGGATTTTGGTCATTTCAGCAGATTTACAATAACTTCAATTAGAGTAATTTCCCCTTATCAGTGCTTATTGTGACGTCAAAGCTGACGTTGGTTAAGTGTCGTTTTACTCTTTAAAACTCCCCTGAGAAATAAAAGTATGCGAAGTATACTGTTTTATTTACTTAAAACGCATGATGTTCTTAAAATTACACATCTTATAAGCTTTTCAAAGGTTTTACTTTGATTCTCGGGAGAACGTGATGTTGGAACGTGAGGTTGGAAACCATTGGTACTATGAATTGTGGGTCAAAATTTACTGACTCCGAAAAAATATATCGGATCAATGTGTAAACGTTTGTGACGTCACACGATTATTTTTGATTGAAGTGTACTGAGGTGAACTTTAGAGGTAACATTGACTGTATGTCGCTTACATCGTTATTGTTTTTACTGTCTAAATTTGTCTTGCTGATTCTCGTGAGAGTGTGAAGTGATAAAAATTGCCATGATTACAGGGAACTACTGGGACGATTAAAACGATGCATTACTGGTCCGATTTACTGACGCCAAAAAAATCCGTTGAATGAATGTGCAACTAGTCCGAATTTTCTATTCACACACGCCTTGCCGGTAGAGCTCGCTTCGCGCCGGCGCTGCGCGCCGGCGAGCTGCGCTCGCTATTATCAACATGGCTGCATTTAAGTAAACTTGTACAGGAAAAAAGCGACTTTTAGCTGGGCTGCAAAAGTAAACAAAAACACCGAACAGCATCAATAGGAGCCTCCGCTTCTCTAACGCTTTGCCGACATAAAAACATGAGAGAGAGAGAGAGAGAGAGAGAGAGAGAGAGAGAGAGAGAGAGAGAGAGAGAGTTAGTAAGTTAGAAGCCAGTCTTCTACACCATATGCATAATGACATGTCAAAAGAGCCCAGCTTTCAGTACTTAATTATTTTGATAAGATTTGTAATACTGATATGAATTTATGAAATGCAATAAACACTGAAAGTAATACTAATGGCAATGAATAAAAACAGGCCTTTTATCAACACGAGGAACAATCATGTCCATGATCCAACTTCTTGCAAAAAAACCTGAACTGCAGATATCATTGCAAAGAGAGGTGGACAATGTGATTGGTTCCGACAGAGAGCCCAGTCTGGCCGACAGGAGGAGCTGTCATCTGACGGAAGCGTTCATCATCGAGTCCATGCGCTACATCTCACTCGTTCCTCTGGCCGTTTTTCATGCTGCGTCAGAGGATGTAACAATAAGTGGATACACCATTAAAAAGAACACAATCGTGAGTCAAACTACCATTTCTACGACATTAATATAAGTTGTATGACCATTCTTTGAGCACCAACTTTTTGTTGTTATATAGTAAGGCGAGAGCAAATATTCGTTTTCGAAAGAAAGTGATATCAATTTTGTATGTAGAGTCATTGTTTGCAAATTGAATTACACTTGAAATTATGCGTTTTACAAAATATATGAAAATTGGTGCCAAAATTATGAATGAAACCATAGAACGTGTTTTACTGAAAAGTTGGCGTTGAAAATTGACTATCTTCATCAATTCTTTTATCGAGACAAATGTTATATTTATTTATGGGCGTTTAACGTTTATAAAGATTAACCACTAACCTTGTTATATTTTACCTCTGAAAGAAATGCTGAAACTTTCGTAGGAAAAAGACTTTAATTATAGATGACTTTTCTCAAAGATCATACCAAACATTTGGACAATTCATCACAGCGAAAAAGAGTTCGATGATCCATTTCTCTTTAAACCAGAGCGGTTTCTTGATGATAAAGGACAATTGTTGCCGTCAAATGACCCTGTCCGAAAAAGGTGTGAATTCTTATAATTGACCTTTGTTCTTTTAGCATAGTTTAGTCTTATCTTCACAAGTTTTGTATTCATTTATTGATTTTTTTTAACCCAGTCAGTTCATATCACATACTTAAAGAAAAAATAGAATACTGAATACTAAACATACTCAGTGATTTGATAGATACCGATGTGTTAAAAAAAATTTCGACTAATGCATACCTTTTTTTTATTATTAGTTAATATCAATGACAACCACTGCAGAAAATATAAATTAATTTACTTAAATACAGAATAATCTATTTTTATAGAATTTGTTTTTGGATTAGTGAAAACAAATCCGCTTAATGAATAATTTTTCTTTTCATTTCATTATCAATATCGATGATATGGTTGATAACAACCACTGCAGAATATAATGATTGATTTACTTAACAAAAAATTAATCTATTTTCAGAGTGCTTGCTTTTGGAATAGGAAAAAGAAGTTGTATTGGAGAAGTATTCGCAAGATCTCGCATGTTCCTTTTTATAGCTACCCTGATGCAGTTGGCAACAGTGATTGAGCCAGATGGAAAGTCCTTGCCAGACCTGGTGCCGACAGAAATGCTTCAAAAAACATTTCTACAGCCACAGCCGTTTGAAGTTCGCTTTAAGTTACGATCAAAATAGTATCAGAAAAACATATCTAGAGGCCAGCGTTTATATCAATAGCATAAGAAAAACAAAAGACGTAGTACATGTATATTATCATGATCTTTCTTACATATGTATTCTTAAGACATCCATATCTAACAATCGTACTGTTTCAATTGAAAAAAAATCGTTGGAAAATCCAAACGGTAAACATGTAACCTCAACATTTTGTTTTAAAAGTTTATAGTTAAAACTTTATCATGTAAAAATTTAATCAAATATAAATTGATTATGACTTATCCAAAATATATTATATCACTAACTTACATGTATAATTATCAAATCAAAGCACGGTGAAAGAAAGTGTGCGCTGAAGATGTAGATTCGGCAGGAATATGGGTCCACAAGAAGAGTGGAAATTTCATTAATTAATTTTACACATTTTTCAAATTATAACCGTTATTTGGTTTCTGTTGGACGTGGAATAGGTGGCAAAATGTTTGTAATGCAAAAGGTCTTATCATAATATGTGTCTAAATAACGAACATAATGCAATTCATCCGAAATCCTACTTATTTACAGCTGTTTTTATTTGATTTTATTGTCTCTGGGTCTTCTCTTCACAAATTTGAAACGTGTAAAGATGACATGTTTCAGCATTAAAAATGTCGCTTTTTAAAAAAAAAGATGCAGAGATGACCCAGAGAGGACTATTTATGCACTTTTGAGGATGAAAAACAAAGTCCATTGAAATGACAGTGTTGTTTCAAATACTACTTTACATTGCAAATTGTGAAGTTAAGCATAGCTCATGGTTTCGTCCGGGATTAGTAAATACAAACATGCAGTGTTTTGGGTTCAAATTCTACTGGTGATTTCTGTTTTTAATATATTCGATCATTGCTTGCTATCTATTCAAGATATATTACTTAGGTCAGGTACTCTTTACACAATTGCGCTGAAAAATATAGTTTAATTCATCATCAGCAGATACAACATTATAACAAATGTTTAAGATATCAGTGTATATTTTATACTTGAAAGAAAACAAAATTGACGTATACATTTTTTTCAAAAATCGCCTTTTTTAAAAAAAAATATAAATGTGAAGTATTCATATTCCTACGCTATCTGCCTCGGTCTTTCTCACGAAAATATAGGTCATTTTTTGATCGGCATTTTTTTCACTAATGAATATTGCTTATATTATTACAATAATCATATAACTTTCATGATTATCGTTCGTTTGTTATAACATAATCTATATTTAATTTTTTTTATTGTTTATTAGTGTTTTTCTTTTTTTTTTTTTAATGACGGAATGGTTATGACGGAATGGCAACACCTGCACCACATTTGTGATCGCACTCGTGTAAACTCTATTTAAGGATATGTGCACTGTTTGCTGGTGACGTAAGACTGGTGACAGTATTTGCTACGGACATGAAGATCTATACTCGGCAGTTTTCTTAACAAGTTCAGTGATTTTAACTTTGCTTTTAACAGTGATCGTCTAAGCACAGTAAAAATTTAAGTAATTAAAAAGTCGAATATCTTGTTTTTTATTATACACGTACATGTCTATCACTATGGACATCTAATGTGTATGTATTTATATGCGTATGGTTGTTGTTTATAATTGCTATCGTATATAGAAAAGTAAAAGGCAATATAACTGCTAATGTTTTGTGCCAAAGAGTTAAATAAATATGATGCATTCATAAAAAAATTTATCAGCTTCAAACATCGCATACTAATCATACTAATCTTATTAATCTATTAATCTTATATCTACATATCAAGCATATCTTCGTTTCTTTTTTTATTTTTCTTCGTGATTTTTATTAATTAAAAAAATGGTCCCAAGACATTTGAGACCATGTAAAATAAAGAAAAATAACTCTTAGAAAGGATCTTTCAAACCACGATTTTTGCAATAATTCAGTATTTTCTTTAATTTTTCAATTTCATTCAATTTCTATTCAACATTCCATACACACTTCATTTATCATTATTTTGTTTTTCATTTCTAAACTAAGTAACATTTCACTTTCATTAGCATTTTAAAGGGACATGGTCACAATTTTGGTCAAAAATTATTTTATCAATTTTAATGTTGACAATGCTTTAGTAAGGCATTTTTAATAGGCAACCAAAATTTGAGTGTCTTTTGTTGAGTTAAAAGCGAGTTACAGAGCTTACAATTCTTCGCTATGTAAACAAAGCTTTTGTTTACGTTTTGAATGTTGAAGGGAAAATTCCAGTTTTAGGTCTAAAATGAATGTGGTATACGTTAGTAATGTTATTTTTGCTTAAAATGAATAAGAAGATAGACAAATCCGTTTGTAAAAGAGTTTTTACTAGTATATTGAACCTATGGAAACAAAAACAGGGCACGAGCCTTGTTTACATGACGAAGAATTGTGAACCCTGTATCTTGCTTAAAACTCATCGACTGGCACCCAAATTTAATTTGATTATTAGAAATGCATTCCCAAAGCATTGTAAATAATAAAAACAGAAAAATAAAATTTGACCAAACTCGTGACCATGCCCCTTTAAAACAGAAATGTTTAACTGTTTAAGAATTTGATAAATAAGAGGTAATTATTTGGAACCAGACTGATATCTTAAAAATTGTCTAGAAGATAGAGTATTGTATTTTAACGTCTATTATTAAGGTCTTCCGTTTCCAACGGAAGACCTTATAGTTTTCGTACTGTTTCTTCTTCTCCTTTTTAGCTCACCTGAGCTGAAAGCTCAAGTGAGCTATTCTGATCACATTTTGTCTGTCGTCCGTCTGTCCGTCCGTCTGTCTGTCCGTCAGTCCGTCCGTCTGTCCGTAAACTTTTCACATTTTCAACATCTTCTCAAGAACTACTACTTGGCCAATTTCAACCAAACTTGGCACAAATCATCTTTAGGCATAGGGGATTCAAAGTTGTAAAAAATTAAGGGCCACACCCTTTTTCAAGGGGAGATAATTAGAAATTAATGAAAATTTTCGAGAATTTTTCATAAATCTTCTTCTCAAGAACCAGAAAGCCAGGAAAGCTGAATTTTGTGTGGAAGCATCCTCAGGTAGTGTAGATTCAAAGTTGTGAAATTCATGACCCCCGGGGATAGGGTGGGGCCACAATGGGGGTCGAAGTTTTACATAGGATTATATATAGAGTAAATCTTTAAAAATCTTCTTCTCAGAAACTAATCAGCCAGGAAAGCTGAAACTTGTGTGAAAGCATCCTCAGGTGGTGTAGATTCAAAGTTGTGAAAATCATGACCCCTGGGTGAAGAGTGGGGCCACTATGGGGGGGGGGGGTCGAAGTTTTACATAGGTATATATAGAGTAAATATTTAAAAATCTTTTTCTCAGAAACTAATCAGCCAGGAAAGCTGAAACTTGTGTGGAAGTATTCTCAGGTAGTGTAAATTCAAAGTTGTGAAATTCATGACCCCTGGATGTAGGGTGGGGCCATAATGGGGGGTCGAGGTTTTACATAGGAATTTATATATAGAGTAATTCTTTAAAAATCTTCTTCTCAGAAACTAATCAGCCAGGAAAGCTGAAACTTGTGGGAAAGCATCCTCAGGTAGTGTAGATTCAAAGTTGTGAAATTCATGACCGTCGGGGGTAGGGTGGTGCCACAATGGGGGGTCGAAGTTTTACATAGGAATTTATATATAGAGTAAATCTTTAAAAATCTTCTCAGAAATTAATCAGCCAGGAAAGCTGAAACTTGTGTGGAAGTATCCTCAGGTAGTGTAGATTTAAAGTTGTGAAAATCATGATCCCTGGGGGTAGGGTGAGGCCACAATGGGGGGGGGGGGTGTTAAAGTTTTACATATGAATATATAGAGTAAATCTTTAAAATTCTTCTCAGAAACTAATCAGCCAGTTGATTCTTTATAATTGTTAAGACTTTGGCTCCAGGAAAATTCTTCGGCCTCACAAGAAGGTTCAGAGTTTGATGTAGCTTTATATCCCATATATAAACAATTGTTAAGGAACTTTTTGAGAACTACAATACTCAACATGTGATATGACTATAAATCCATCCTGTTAGAAAAGGGACTAATGATTATAAACATAGGAATATGCAGGGGAAAAATGGATTTTATTTATACAGGATCTACATGTATTATTGTACATTGTCCAGATTGTTTGTATTATGAGTCCATTAGATGATTTTATCATACCTATTGTTCCTCAGGTGAGCGATGTGGCCCATGGGCCTCTTATTTCCACAAAGTTTGTGCACGCAATTTTTCGGAAACTATTCAACCGATTTACACTTTTTTTCACAGATGATTGGTAGTGATCTGAATTTATTTTGTTTTCAATATTCTTGTCGTCATCTCTTCCGGTACCGAGTTATCGCTGATTTTGTAGCTTTTACGACCCCTTCTCAGAGATATGCATATGAACTTTTCAGGATAGGTAGACTATAGTCTGAAATTGTGCCTATTGTTTTTGTTTTACGCCAGTGGCGCCATTCTTATGAGCTCACTATGGCTCGAAAACTGGGTACGAATTTTATTCCCTTTTTTGTCCACAAGAATTCTCAGCGATGGTTCAGTAGATTTTCTTGAAATTTTCAGGAGTGATATCTCGAAGAATATTTCTTATCATTTTTTTTAAAACTTCATTTCCTGTCTCCCATTTCCTGTCCCGCGACAAAAAGCTTGTGACATTGAGATCTAAAAAAAATAAGGACTTGAGCATTCAGAATTGTAGGATTATAGAACCATACTTGTAGATGATTTTGAATTATTTTGTTTTGTTCGTCATAACTTCCGGTCGTCACCGGAAGCACTTCAAAAATTATTTATTTTTGCATTTGATTAATCTAATATAGAATTGAAATATAAGTATTAATCCTTACATATGTCACCTATCCGATGTAAAATAAACAAAAAATTCTACTTCAGGTGAGATATCTCAAATATCTCAGATAGCCTTTTTAAAATAAATGTTTTACCAACGAGATCTCAGAAAGTCAAGTGATCAATTTACGAAACTTCTATGGATGATAGACATTTGATAGAACATGCGTTTAACCGCTTTCATTTTGTCAACCGTCACTTCCGGTCCTCACCAGAAGGGTTCAAACAAATCAAGCTGTTTAAATGTTTAACTAGTACGGTTTTTCTTTGACAATTTTAGTAAAATTGATAAACAATAAAGTACAGTTGTATAATGTTCAAGAAATACAAACTTTTATTTTCACTGAGCATTTCCGTTTGTCCTTTTCCTGTCAAGAGACAAAAAACAATGACTCCATAAGATCTAAAAAAACGGTGACGACTTGAACAACCAAACTTCGTTGGATAAAAGCCCTAAGTATGTATCCGTGTTTACATTATTTTGTTTTATTCGTCGTATCTTCCGGTCGTAATCGGAAGCACTTAAAAATTTTTTCCCTCATTTTATTTATTTTACATGAATGAATATATCAGTAGACATTCTTCTATATGTTAACTATACACTGTTGAATAAGCAAACATATGTACTTTCGGTGAGATATATCAAATATCTTAGGTACATATCCTTTTTGACAAATTTTATACCCGCCAGATTTTAGTCACTGTAAGTGATTAAGACACGAAACTTTTATGAATGATAGACAACTTATTGAAAATGTGTTTAACGGATTTTATTTTGTCAACCGTCACTTCCGGTCCTCACCTGAAGGGTTCAAACTTGTTCTGTTTTTAGCATGTTTAACAGATTTTTTGGGGTATTTCATCTAGTATGACAAACAGTGATGAACATTAGGCAAATGTACAAGAAATACTGGCTTTTAGATTTGGCAGAGAGTATCGATATTTTATCGTATCATATAAAACAAAGCGGACGAAAGACCTACTCGTTACTCGTAACGAGATCTAGTTGTGGAATACATTTGTACTGTGCCTAGTATTAAAAACAAATCCATGCAACAAAAAGTTCCTACACTTATTTGGTGTAGAGATCCACTTTAAAGGCATCATATCTATATACTTTTGTTTGAAAATTATCCAAAAAATTGTATAGATTTGATATAATTCGGCGTATAAATAGGGGCTGCAGGCAATAGTTTCGACACATGATCCTTTAATGCACTTTTTTTTAAGCCAGGAGAAAACTAACATCAAATAAACATGTCATTGCATTATTTACAAACAGAATATGCACATAATATAAGAAATAAATGCATAAAATCTTAAGGCCACAAAATGTAGACCACACCTCGGCCAGGAGTTTCGGGTGGGCAATCGGGTGTGACGAAATCGAGGGGTTTACATACTAGGTACCTGTGTGACAGGGCCTATTTACGAAAGTTGTTTAGTTTTAAGTCTCACGGTCGCAAGAGGTCGCATGTAAGTGGGTCAAAACAAGAAACAGACTCAAAACTTCAAGTTACATTAACTTACAGAATGTACCTTACGCTATTTTCTATGTATTGCGTGCAAAGTGATTAGATAGTAAGGCAGAGGCAAATTATAAAATAAGATTTCTGACCACGCGATTCAGACATTCTGGATTTAAAACTGATCTTAGTTTTGATCGTATTTTCTGTATTTTATTATGCTGAGATTATGTTGAGAAGTTTGTGTAGAAATCGTGAACAAATCGAGCAAAAATAGGCCATATACCGACACTTTATTTGATACTTAAAGATCTGACAACGAAATATGGAGAGGTATTTCAGTTTAAGATGCTTGGAAAGAAGTTTGTTAGTACAGCAGATCGTCCGCCATTATTTTTAGGCAAGTACGTTTTAGAAGATGCTGATGTTGTTTTAGCCCAATTGGGTACAGTTACAAAACGAAGAATTTTAAAGTTGTGAAAATCATGATCCCCGGTAGTAGTGTCGGCCCACAATAGGGGGTCGAATTTTTACAAAGAAAAGTTGGCCGGAAAGCTGAAACTTATGTGGAAGCAGCCTCAGGTAAAGTTAATTTAAGTTTGTTCAAACCATGAAACCGATTAACCAGAAAAGCTGAAACTTGTGTGGAAGCATCCAGGTAGGGACTGGGTAGATTCAAGTTTGTTCAAAACATGATCCCTGGGGGTAGGATGGGGTCACAATAGGGGGGATTGGGGGAATGTTTACATACATATAGGAATAAATAAATAAAATCAACCTTAGGTTGTGTAGATTCAAATTCGTTTAAATTAAAATCTTGAAGAGTATGGTGAGGTGGGACCGCATTGGGGATCCAGTTTTACAAAGAAAAACATTTTAATTCACAAAAACTGAAATGTTCTAATATATGGTTTTACTTATATGCAAGCCTTTTGACAAAGAAGATGGGGGAATAAGATGGCGCAAATGCCCATTCAGTTTAGTAGAGAAATATAATTTTGAATTTATGTTTCCCCAATTAAATCTATTCAAATAAAACTTTGCGAAAGCAAAATTTCTAACTATTGTCAGTTTTTTAATATATTTAACAAAAAATAAGAAAAAAAATATTGTCGAAAATTATGGTGGTATCGAACTCTTAACAAAAAAACCCCCCTAGATATATAAGATTAGCTTATGCCAGGTGCTCTAACCACTGAGCTATTTCAGACACAACAAAGTGGGCTTTTTAAATATTATGTGTGACTAAGGTCACGAACTACCGTACTTGTATTATTTTTTCAAAACGTTCAATTGTTGGGATACAAAATGATATTTTTAATGTATAGTGGGTCATCTCTCCACGTTTTTGTTGATTGAAATTGGTTTGTTTTCCAATCGACCTTAATTAGACTATGAGAAAAATATGGAGCAAAGACCCACTCTATAAAAGAAAATGCCCTGAAGTTCTAAAAAATGACAGTATTTGCAGGTTTTGATACGTACACGCCTGTTTGAGTCAACATATTACAAGTATTGAACATACCTATAGGTTAAAAATCAACAATTCGTTAAATATATATTGTTTTCAATGATTTAAAAAAAAAACCATCAGATTTATTGATACTTTAATTTTTCAGTAGCCTGTCCGACCGCTTATGGGCATTTTACACGCCTTATCCACCCATCTTCTTGCTGATTCTTTAAAATGGTTAAGACTTTGCCTCACATAGGGGTTCAGCGTTTGATGTAGTTTTATATACCATATACATGTATATTATACAATTGTTTAGGATCTTGTTGAGAAGTGCAACGCTCAATATGTGTTATGACTATAAAATTATCCTGTTAGAAAAGGGACTTGACTATAAACATAAGAATTTCCAAGGAGAAAATGGATTTTTATTTATACAGGATCTATATATAATATCCTACGTGGTCCAGATATTTTTTTATTATCACTCCATTAAGGTGGTATGGGATATCTGTCGAAATTAATGTGGAATCAAGTACATTTAATTTGAAATGCTTTCACCGGTTTAGAATTTAAAAATTTTGCAATATTTAACAAAAAAATAGAGTTTAAAAATATTTGGAGAGGTAAAAATTGTAAAACACCCAGCGGAATTCGAACTCATGACTTACAGGTTCGCAGAAAACCCTCTAACCCACTGGGCTACGCTGCTAGGTGACACTATTGAAAAAGAAACTACATATATAATTACACTTTATTTTATTGTTTATTTCGATAAACAATACGTCACAACATGTCCCATACCACCTTAAGCTGATTTTATCATGCCTATAATTGTTCAGGTTAGCGATGTGGCCCATGAGCCTCTTGTTTTTAATAGCATAGTAAAAGAAATATATACCACAGATGCAATCAAACAAAAGCAAATGCTGAAATTGGTAGAGATTAAAAGGAGAACGGTTCAAACTCAGAAACTAGAAACATCAATGTCAAAAATTATCGAAATGGCTTAAGCCGTGGGGTGTTTTTTTAAAGATCTGGGGAGGAAGAAAAGGTATGAAGTCTCGAAGTATTAGATATTTTCATCATAAGAATTGGATTTTATTTCTATTTGGCCATTCTTACACAAAATTGATGATGTTTATTAGCTAAAGGTTGAGCATATAAGAATTAAGAAAAAATATTAACGAAGTCGTAAAACAATATTTTTCTTTAGTATTCAACATAAGAATAATAAAAAATATCACTGACTGAATAAGGAATTCATGTCCATGCAATAACATCAAAATGAGAGTGCCTAATCAACACATGTATACCTGTGTAGAGAGTTCACTATCAGATACGAGAGTCGTGAAACTGTTTTGGTTTGCCTTGATTGGCTCTTCTAAAAAACGCTAGCTGTTGATTAAACAGATGCTACCGACAATCCAGTATTTATATGCGGGAGATGGTATAATATAAATTCCTTTAAACCAAAAAGTGTGTAAACTGTGTAATTCAGGTCAAGCTGCTGACGAATTCCATTATATTCTTGAATGAAAAGAGCTATTGACATTTAGACTTAAATTTGATAAATACTGGCCAGCGCCAAATACTATTAAGTTTTGTGAACTTATGTCTTGTACTAATGTTGCAAATCTGAAAAAATATGTTATTTTATTATCAAAATAATCAGTCTGATTTAATAGTCTGTCCTCCATTATTATACTTTTTCCTATATTCATTGTATATAATATTGTATATTTATGCTTATTTACTATTTATTTACTACTTATCTATTCATATCTACCTCTGACTTTTGAACTGTATATAATGATTGACTTCATGTACAATGTACCATTTTTCATGGTTTGAGTGAATAAACTGAATTGAATTGCGTATGATTAGATTTCAATAAATTGGCAGAAGAAGGAGCAGCAATGGTGTTTCTGCTGTGTTGTCAACAAGCTCTCGATCAGCATCTCTTGCTTGAAAATAAAATAAACTGAATGAAGCAAATGACTCGTAATAATCGATTTATAAATCATCTCATCGTTTTTATATTAATTGCATTTTTGATTTGATAATGATCACCAATTCATAAATTACGTTTGAGAAAACGAAATTCTTTGCTTGCAATTTTGTACGTATTTATGTTTTATTTCCTTTGTATCATGTTCAATGATGTGACAGTATTGAGGTGTGTAGATTTTTGCCCCCGTCTAAGGTAGGTGTTCATCAGAACGAACACTGTCTAGAAAATACAATGTTTTCAGTTTGACAGGCAATTATGGACATTTCAATTTTTGGCAAGAGCGTGCATTTGTAAGAGAATATGATCATTGTGTTATTTACCATATATTTACCAATATTAACCAACCATCGAACTACCATACAATAGAGTCTGCGTATAAAGAAGTTTTATACTTATACTACGAAAAGGAAATCACGGGACAAATAAGTAAAAATAGTTTTTTTCTTCATATTTTCTTTCTTTCTTTCTATCTTTCTTTATTTATTCATTGCATGATTTATCTTGTTTTATTTATTTATTCATTTATTATTTATTTATTGAACCCTTGATTGAACATTAAAAAATTCAGTTTATACATTGTATCTCCGTGTTTAAGGATATGATCAGTGAGGGGGTTTTCATCATGTCATTATATAAATAGTGCATTTTTGGGAGGGTAACTGTTGAAATTGACACCCCGAGAAAACCATTGTCAACCGACGCGCAGCGGAGGTTGACAATGGTTTTCGAGGCCTAGGGTGTCAATTTCAACAGTTACCCTCCCAAACAGGCACGATTTATTTTATTATACTGAATGCCTTAATTTTAGAGAAAATTTTACTGCCTTTATATAGAAATGTAGTGAATTCCTCAGCGAACCGTACGCGCATAATTTACGCGCATGTAACAATTTGTTGTGTTACCCGTTGTCAAGTGTGTTGCTAACGCTGAGGGTAATAGAACGGGTTATCAACTGCGTCTAAACCAATCAGATTTCAGTATTATGAAAGTATAATAATGCAATTTGTTACAAAACTTTACAATAACTCTTGAGCTTAATGAAGCACCTTTTCTACATTCTGCCGATGTAAATTAAGTTACGATACAAACCAATCATTTGTTTATGATTAGAACAAAACAATGCATTGAAAAATGCTTGATGCATGATATTTTTGTGCCCGATTCATAGTAAAATGAATATAGTGACCAAATAAAAAAAATCAGACATTTTAATATTCCATTTGTTTTTTTTAACATTTTCTTAACATTCTCCTCTTTATTCTATGTGACAATGCTTTTTTACGATAAAAAAAAGAAAACAGTAATTTTCTGATCTTTATTATTTATGAAACCCGCTATATATACTGTGAAATCATTTAATTTCGTGGGGGCCAATTTTCGTGGATTGTTGGTTTTTTGCTTATTCGTGGGGATCTAATTTCGTCAATGATTCAGTTTTTAGTCTCAGTAGGTAAATCAAACCTTTTATAATCAGTTTTCATTGAGGATGTAAATTCGTGGGCGAGGGCTACCCACGAATACCACGAAAATTGAGCCACCACGAATTCTAATGATTCCACAGTACCCCAGTGGCAGTAAAGAAGCGATGGAAACTAATATGGCGACTAAATGCTTTATGAATTCATGTCAGCTATGAGCATTGAAGTGAAGAAATATCTAGGTTTAACAGACAGGTATTGTTTACTCAAGTTCATTCATAAAGCATGCATGGTTTCATTATATGGATTGTATCTTCCATTCATATTTATTTAAATAATAATTATTAATACACTTATTTCATCTATATATTTGTCAAAACTTTTCATAAAAGTAGGAAGCTGGGATATTTACAAATTAAAATGAAAGTAGCAGAGTTTAAAAATATGCCTTCTAGAGGTTTAAAAGTTTTGCTTCCTTGATTTTGAACGTTCCACGGTCATTTTAAACTGGGTCTCCCTAAAAGTCTGATTTAGATAATGATATATCCGGCCTTGTATAGACAGTTGAACCAGGTTAGGGATATTTATGGATGAGATAATAAGAGGTCAACAAATTGATATCAGGGCATCCCGGCCATACACGGTCATGTTGGATTTAGTTTTGGTCTTCGTTTTAATTACTTTTTCTGTATTTTATTGTGTTCAGAAGTTGGTGAACTCGAACAAAAACGTGCCCCCTGGACCAAAAGGATGGCTTTTCATTGGAATGCTCTTTGAATTTGACCTACCGACTCTCTATCTGAAACTTAACAATTGGACAGCAAAATATGGGGAGATATTCCAGTTTGAGTTGCTTGGAAAGAAGTTTGTTAGTTTAAACTCATCTGAAGTTCTTAGAGAGGCTTTCAACCAAGAGCCAAATGCCACAATTACAGCAGCGCGATCTCCGACGTTTTACGGCAAATACATATTGGATAATTATTCAGACATCGCTTTCGCCTCACCAAACCAAGACTGGACAAAGCGTAGAAAACTAGGCCACCAGGTGCTTCGGGCATACGGAGAGGGCCTGTCTTGTGTGGAATCCCAAATCAAGCGCAACCTTGTCTCTGTCAAAGAATATTTACGATCCAACGAAAACAAGAACCTTGATCCTAGTGAAATCGTGGAGGAATTTGTGCTGAACACGGTTGAAATTCTGGTAGGGTTCCACATGATATTTTTCTTCTTCTAAAGTAATATTTTGTAAGTTGACAGTGTTGACGTTTTCAAGTACAAGTAGATCGTCTAAGCATTTTCAGAATGAATGGTAAGGTTCATTTATTTGTTAACACAGTGTGTATACAAAGTAATCTGTACTTTACATTGACAAAACTCATCTTATAACGAACTTTGTAAGTGTAATTTATCGCAAACTTCTATTGTGAATTAAGCCCCTCCCCCTTTTTAAACAGAATTTTTAACATCTGCATTTATTTAGTAAGTCTTTCTTTGAAAAGATATATCGCTGTTTCCTCCATTATTTTTTTAATGTGGTTGAGTCATTGCACCAAGTTCAAACTAATTCTAATTAAAATAAAACTAAAATGATAAAAATAAATCCCAATTACATCACTTAATTATTTGTTGCCTTTTGAAATAAAAAAAAAGTTTACAGACATTAAAGATCCAACGTGCAATACAACTATTCAAGGCTTAAACTTTTACTCAAATTATATCGGAGTTATCTGGAAAATCATACAAAATCAGACAAAAGGTTTTTTTTTTCTTGCCTTTGCTCAATACGCCAAAATATGTCAATGGAGATATAAAAATATCTGCTCAAAAGCAGAAAAGGGAATTCTTTTTAAAGATATGAAATAATATTTTGACAGACAATTGGTCGAAGTTTTGGTAGAAATGGAAAACTACAGAAGATTTTACATAGACTGGATGATTTGGTCAACTTAGTGGCGAACCCTGGGTACGATGCTCTGTATGGGAGTATGCCGTTTCTACGCCATCTTCCTTTTCCAATGACCAAAAATATAAATGAACTTCACCGAATAAAAGAGCAAATGATGGAGCATTTGGAAAACTTATTGGTGAGTCGCTTACACTTTACTTTATAACAATTTGCCTGTTTTGAAAAAATCGACAAAAAAATGGATTTGGTTTCCAAGATAATTTTGTAAATATTTCTTTTCTATGTATTAGCTTTTCTAAAATATTTTCTTTGACTTTTAAATAAATTGTATCGTGTGTACATTTAAAATTTCTAATTGTTATCCATATATCTTTTGTGTTCTTAAAGTGTCTTATTATAAACAAATTATAAAATGCATGTTAAAAGTTTTTAAAAAGTTTAAAAAGTTTTTACCCAACATGTGATACAATTTGCAACTGTATTCATAGAGTTAAATGGATTCACAAGTGTACTTATATTATCCAACGATACGATCCATTCCCAGTGCGTCCAATTTCTTTAAAATTGAACTTTAAGAATGAAAATAAATAAAAAAGAAGGTATAACACATTTTAATTTTGAATTTGCAGAAGGACGACACGACAGAAAAGGGTATTTACCACACGCTGAGAGAGGTGATGGAAGAGAGGGATGACGATGGCAAACAATGGTTCACCCAGGAAAACACTAGCACCTTGCTGATGAATTTTGTGGCTGCAGGTTGGTAAATATTACATAGCAAGTACAATAAATGAAGATATGAAGAAATTTTACGATTACGAAAGCTTTAAAAACAAAAACGATTTTTGATTGTCAGTGAACAAATAAAGGAACTGCTTTTTATTATATGAATTTCAATCTTTATTTCAACAATACTTCTGATATCATATCCACGTATTGTTGCGTAAACATTTTCAAAACTTATTAAGTGATATAGTACAGTATAGAACATTTTTGTATGCACTGTAGTGAAGATATTTATGCAGCAATTTTGGACGATATTTTATAGAAATACACATACTTATGAAAAGAGTACAATTGAAATTGATGGATGAAAGGGAATATATCCTAGATATCTTTTGTGGCACATTTTCATTTTTCACTTGGAAAAATTTACAGGAACAAAATTTTTTTTTACGGAGATGTTGACATCTTTGGATTATCTGAACACAAGTAAATTATCTTATTATTTTATCATGTCGTTTAATTTAGTCAACTCCTGTGTGCCGATTTTAATTCGTTGAATATGAACTGAAAGTAAACTTACTTTGTCACTGGCGGCTAACTTGATTTATAACTGATCATTCATTCGCTCAAGGAAAATCCTCGCCTTTGATTTTTTAAAACAAAAATGAGCAGCCAAAAAGTTCATGTTGCGTCTTTATTAGACTCAATATATGAAGAATCAATGCTGAGAAAAAAACTTAGGGTTTATAATTAACTAATATAAAACTTAAAAAGGTGTCAAAACTGAAGACAATTATAATTCTCAATGGTTTGTTTATAACAGCTTATTTAACAACCCGAGGGACTATCATGTCCATGATCCAAATTCTTGCAAAACGACCTGAACTACAGAAATCACTACAAAGAGAGGTGGACAATGTGATTGGTTCCGACAGAGAGCCCCGTCTGGCCGACAGGAGGAGCTGTCATCTGACGGAAGCGTTCATCATCGAATCTCTGCGCTACATTTCACACGTTCCTCTGCTTATATTACATGCTGCTTCCCAGGACACTACAATAAATGGATACACCATTGACAAGAATACAATCGTAAGTTTAAAAAAACCATTTATGGAAGATTTTTTTTCTTCTGAGCAAAATACGTAATGTTTAAGCTCGGCGTGTGAGATCAAATCAAGTTAAATGGCATATATAAAATCTGGACCTTTTTTATTTTGTCGAGAAATTCTTATTTTATAAAAGATTAATAAATTAAAACGTAATCCCATTTCTTAACTCTTTACTCCTTAGCAAATGTGCTTGAATATTAAATAAAACATATATTTTAGATCGTACCAAACGTATGGACGATTCATCACAGTGAAAAAGAGTTCGATGATCCATTTATCTTTAAACCTGAGCGTTTTCTTGATGATAAAGGACAATTGTTGCCATCAAATGACCCTGTGAGGAAAAGGTGTGGTATTTATTTTTCTTTGCATCAATGCTCAACCCAGCAACTCTGCCTTTCCCGTGCACAAAGTCCAAAATCGTGCTCCAAATTAAAGGTCAAACGATGTACCAATCGTTTTCTTTAAGATAAAATTAAACTCACTCTAAGACCATTTTTCCTAACTGTACTTTTATTACATAGAAACTATAATTTAAAATATGATACTAGATACAAGCAGTAATGCGTTGACGCAAAATTTATTTTGCTTTAATCATGCTCAAAATGATGTTTCTTTAATTTGTCGATTGTAATCCATTTATTTTGAAAACGGTGTTTTTGAAAATATTATTTTTTTTTCTTCAGGGTGTTTGCTTTTGGATCAGGGAAAAGAAATTGTCTCGGAGAAGTTTTTGCAAGATCTCGCATATTTCTATTTATATCCACATTAATGCAGTTGGCAACAGTAATCGATCCTGATGGGAAATCTTTGCCAGATCTGCTGCCAAAGAATATGATTCCAGGAATTGTGCTACAACCTCAGCCTTTTGAAGTCCGCTTCATTTTAAGATCAAAATAATATCATTATTATGATTTATTTATCTTAGTCGCTTATATACTCTTGTCGCTACAGATACTCGTATCATCATATTGCTTGATAATGGTAATGTCTAATGCTAATGCATATTAATTATTCCTTTTTGTAAAGTAATTGGATATAATGTTGATAAACACATTTTTAATTACAGGTATTTGTAATGCCTGTAATAATGTTGTAATCATTTATTTTTAAACTTAGTGTGTATTTCTTTTTCATAATTTGTTAAGTAAAAAAAAAATAACACAAGTCCTAAAAGTCGCAATCTTTTTTAGTTCAACTGAGCAGAAATCTTAAGTGAGCCATTCTGATCACTTTTTGTCCGACGTCCGTCTGTCTGTCTGTATACCTTTTACATTTTCGACTTCTTCTTCAGGACCACATGGCCAATTTCAACCAAACTTTTCACCAAGCATTCTTAGGTGACGGGGATTTCAGTTTGTTAGAATGACGGGTCGCGCTCTTTTTTAAAGAATGTTAATTAAGAATTATTTAACATAAGTTGGTACCTTTAAAAAATCTTTTCAAAAAACATTTGGCCAGAAAAGCTGATACTTGTGTGGAAGCATACTTAGGTAGTGTGGATTCCAGTTTGTTCAAATTATAATCCCTATAGCCCTCTAACGTGAAATACCCCGTTTCTTCAACTTTTGATATAAGTCCTTCTGTTTCACAAAGCCCTTTCTGGAGTTCTTGTTGCTGCTCGGCGATTTTCTGTAAAAGCACTAGATTTTCTGCCTTTTTCTTATCAAATTTTTATCTGCAAATTGATAAATTAAAATGTTTGATTTCGCTTCTCTATCTAATCAGAGTGATGCCCGTTAGTACATTCAAAATTTTTACTACCTGCTGATACGATGTTTTGATGAATTTTGATGTTTTCCATACCTGACGGATAGACCAATTATTATAATACCTTAACATGATATACGGATAGACTTATTATTATAATACCTTAACATGATATAACGACTAACAATTAAATTTGAAACAAAATCTTCCTACCCACTAAAATGGAGATCTGGAACATCTGAAACCAACAAAATGGGATACCATTAATAATGATGAAAAGTACGTTAATTCAAAACCAGGAAAAAGTCAAGAATAGTTTTCCAGTTTTTTGTGGGTTTTTTTTTTACCTTTAAACAATCCAGCTTCTGCGAGGGTTTTCATTTTGTCTCCAATCTGTACTGTGAAGTCTTTGATCAACTGTCGCAGTTTTGCCAGGTCTTCGTTAATTCTTGTCGCATATTTTGCGACGTCTTTGGCACAATCCGTAGTTTTGTTTGTTACATCACTTACTTCTTTACTAAAAGCCAGAAGATCGGTAGTGGAAGAATCTGTGGAATTGACTAACGTTCATGTATTCGCATCCGCTCCAAAATCTTTGATAGAGCACTGATGTCCGCCATTGTGCAATGACAATTGCAGAACTAAACCACAACCTCTTATTCGTTGTATCAGCACTTCTTTTGATGCGAAAAATTAATGACGTTGGCAAATAAATTCAAATAGTTTAAATGTCTTTATTGTGCCAATTCAAACTTAAGTTATTGAAATTTTAAAAAGTACAAATGATCAGTTCTTCCATGATGAATTAAAATTTAAAGGTATAACATCGCACTTTTAAATGTTTATTGCAATACCTTTTCCAATTAACTATAATATAACATATAATATAAATGTAAAAAGTTTACTGTGTTTGTCCGAACTCTAAAAAAATCGCAAATACATGTAGGTTTAAAGGGTTTTATTACTTTTGAAAGTACTTGAAGTTTTTTTCTTTAATTTCTAATAACAAATTATGCTAGCCAATTTTTTTTTTCCTACAAACGAAACTTCCTTATATGTTACAATTCATCAGTCTCTTGAAGATTTCTAAATCATTTTTAAAATAATATCTTCCCCTTTTAAATAATAGAAGTTCACTAAAGAAAAAATCCAATTTGATAACATATATCGTTAACATATATAAAGTCCTAAACAATGCCAACTAGTGGGTTTTTTCTTCAAAATTACTGTACTGGTTGTTTGATAGATCCAAAAAAGACAGAAATAGTTTTATATGTTTTAATAAAATGTTAGTTGTACTCTTAGTGCATGTCAATTGAAAATTGATATCTTCAAAAAGTTGAAAAGATGTTGTTTTTTCTTCTTATATTAAAATAATAACTCATTCAAATACATTTTCTTGAAAAAAAAAAGGTTTAAAGACAAATAAAAGCTGATATATTCCGCAAGAAAGTATGAATTTTGGATTAAATATTACATGCTTTACAATTATGCTTCTATTGACCCTTTTTTAAACGACAAAAAGCTGCAGATTATTGGTTTAATAATTAAGAATCGTGTTCTCAATTCTAAATTTGATTCAGGATCGTGTGAATATGTATGAAGAGTCTTGAGAAGTAAAACTATGTTGTTCTTTAAAATCAGACTGTGTTCATAAAAGTCAATACCACATGACGACTGTCGAAGAGAATCTAGTTTTTTTAATCTGTTGGCAAATGCAGTCTTATAAAAAGACTTATGTGCATTGTATATGTTTGAAAACATTATGAATAAAGTATTAAACAGCAAGTATAAGCAAATAAAAGTGGCATTTAATTCTAAAATCAACAGGGAACAAAACGAATAAATTGATGATTTGTACATGCTTTTGAATTATTCTTTACAAAATCGTGCATTAGAGTTCTTTCCAAATAACCGCCGATTTTCCCATTTGGTGAGTTTCTGTTAGTTGCTAGATATAGATCCAGTCGATCGGTCGATCCGTCGGTGTAATTAAGAATTTTGACCCGGGTTAAAAATTAACACTGGGTTTATTTTTCAACGCTGACTATTGAGACAAAAGTGTTGAATAAAAACGTGTACAGGTCTGTTAAAAATTGACCCGTAACGTAGAATTCTGATCATAAAACCGGTTCTAAATGCAACAGAAAATAAACACAACTTAAAAATTTGTTATCGATAAGTTGGATTTATTAAACTTTTTACAGGTTTTCATATTTATTCATAGGATAAACGCGTCTACATAGTTTTAACAGTCGGACAAAGAAATGGAACATTTTAATGTAAATTTAAAGTCATTTGTATTTTGCAGGGGGGTCTTGACCCCCCCCCCCCCCTTCCCCCTTGATCCGCGCAAGCCCTTCAAATATATTAGAACTGTGTTACTTAGGGTGAACTTTTCGGGTATAATTGCTGTTTTGTGATATTTGTATTACCAAAATTATGTTTTAAATAAGAATGTTTGTACTCATGATTACACGATAAACTACTAGTATTTTATTCAGTAAAATATTTTTTTTAAATTTTGCTGGATGGGTGTGCAAATGTTAATGATACATAAAAATGTACAATACTTCATATTGTTTAATTTTGATTTTACACTCGCCCAGTAAATTGAAATGGCGATATTGTTTATTGTATATTTACTGGGTTTCTTAATACAAAAGTACGATATACTTTTTCTTGCATCCACACAATATATTAAACTTTAAGCATGCCGTACATGTATATTGTCTTGCATACTCATTCCTGGACAATGCTGTAGTAACAATATATATCTTGAAAACCGATATTTTAAGTATTGAAATTGCTGTTAAAATTTGCTATCAGGATATTTCAGCATGTAACTTAAAATAATGAACATGAATGATGATGAATGGATTAGAATTTTAAAATTGAAACTTTCAGGTATATACGAGGGCTGTCCAAACTGTTCGTGGTGTTTGTCATTTTAGAATATTTCAAATATGCATATTGCATACCGAAATGTTTGTCATAAAACTCCAAATCAAACTTAAGTGGATTTCAAAGTTTTTTTTCCTTCTAAAATTAAACTAAAATTGCACTGTATTAAAGGGTCGCAGAAAGTACGGCCTACTATCAAAATTGTAAAAACTCTGTGGAAGGGTCTATGATTTTGAGCCACAATGACGTATGAATTCAATCATGTTTATTCTGGGTTTATACATAGTTGTATAGTTTGTACATGTAGTATTACCTATGTAAGAATTCAGCAAGAGTTATTCCTCTTTTGAGTATAAATGAAGATATTGCCTTGCTCTCTCTTACATTTGCTGATCAGTTGATCACATACATTGCAATAAATAATACATCTTATATTATATAGTGCAATCTATTGAAAAAATCCTCGTGATATCTATACGGTTTTGTTTTCTTATTTAGAAATGTTAATTCATGTTTGTTATTCCCTCTCTATAATTTCAATCAATCCTTCAAATCCTAAAAAGGTGATATGCGAAAATATGTGTGGTTTTTAAACAAACTTTTAAAGTAAGAAAAGTTTTGGAGAAAATAAGCAATCTTGACTTTGCCTCTAAAATGTGTTTTATATATTTTTTTTTCATTCCCAAATCGAAAATGCTGCAGTGTAAAGGAAGATCTATAAAACAAACCCTATCTGTCCATCGCCCCTTAAGGACGGCCGATTTATCTACACTGTTTAATCACTGAACATGCATACTGGATATGGATATCCTCTATCAGACTTGAGTATTTGTGTCTGCATTTTTATTCGATACTTATATTGTAAACATTTATAGAGGTTGTTTGAATATGAACAAATACACATATTACTAGTTATTGACCTTTACATGATTTGTTATTTCATGTATCCTGAGATGAAAAAATATTTTTTTAAATACATTATAGGCAAAATTTACAACCCATTTTATCATTTGCTTACATGTTGCTGTCAGATACATATTAATATATACTGTACTGTAATTGCATTGTGTTTGTGTTTGTATATTTTTTCTCTTTTCCCTTTTTCCTGATGTGTACATGTATCTAAATACTCCAATTTAATGTTAACTTGTATGTAACTATATTCATTTCATGCTGTCATATCTCTTTATAGTTATGTACGAGGGTCAATCAAAAAATACGAAGACTTTTGTCATAGCTATGTTACTTAACGTCATATCATTACTAAATTTAGTAGACATAATTTAGCAATAGTTTCCAACAATTTGCAAGAAAAAAATTTAATAAATTCCTTAATTTCTTAGAATTATTTAGAATCTAATCCTGCAAAAATGAGGTCACGGCGCACGGTCAAATTTTTTTTATGTCAACAATAAACCATATAATGTTGAAAGTAATATCTCTATAGATTGGGCTTAAAATAAAAAAATATTGAGAACTCAAACTAAGTATAGTCATGGTATTCTATGTTCCAAATAATAACGGGATATATTGTTTTGTCGAACAGATATTAGTTACTAGAGACAGAGTGTCCTCTTTAGAATTGACTAAAAACATCGACGTCGCCGGACGT
Organism: Magallana angulata; assembly: GCF_025612915.1. Lineage (NCBI taxonomy): Eukaryota > Metazoa > Mollusca > Bivalvia > Ostreida > Ostreidae > Magallana > Magallana angulata. The sequence goes on from NC_069111.1 coordinate 21,263,834, forward strand.
CAAGGCGCAACGAGAAGTACAAACAAAATGGATTTAACTCAGGAAAAAGCCGATACAAGCTATGAAAATGCTCAGTGGTGCAAAAATAAGTCAACAATTATTTGCAAGTTTGTGTTTAACTGTAATGAATTTTGTGGGGGTGGTGGTAATTGTATTTTGATTATAAAACAGTACGAAAGAGAGTAGAATATCTGTAAATATTTGGTCAAAAAAAAGTAACGTCAACCGACGTTCAGGGTTATCCTTACTGTAAACTAATAGATACACGGTTAGAAAATGAAAACTTTGAAGAAATAACTTATGATTTTCGAACAAATGTGTGCAAATAAGATGTTAAGGGGTTCAGTGCCATTTTAAATTGTAAGGAGAACGGCTCAAGAGACTAAGCGTGATATAAAGATGGGGTTTATCTATAAACTGTGCATGTTTAATCTTGACATTATGTTTTGAACGTTACTGTGCGCCGTGGTGACTAAACATGTTGTTTTTAAAAAGGGGTAACAAAAATACCGTTTCATCAAATGGACTAAAACTTTGCATATCAATAACATAAGTGTAGGTGCACAGATTAATCTGTTAAATATGACTTTCATGAAAAATATATGATAGACAGCCACATTGTCTTCGTGTTTTTTGATTGACCCTCGTAGATACCTATTTATATATTTTTAAATGTTTCAGTTTGTAGATTTGTTCTGAAATTTCTGTTTTATCTATTTATTAATTCATTTGTGAAAAGTTTCAATTTCCTGAATCAAGTTGCTCAAAATATATCTTTCAATAGAAAAATCTCAGAATGATTAAATTAATCATTGGTATCAAAAATTAAAAAAAATATTTCGGTGTATACTATTGAATTTCTGGTAGGGTTCCATTTTTTCATACAAAATATTTTTTTCAATCTACAAATGATATTTTTTATGCCTACAACGTTGATGTTGTCCAATGTACAAGAAAGATCGTCTAAACTGGTGTGTGACCTATATTTTCAGAACGAATGGTAAGGTTTTTGGGGAAAGTGTGTTACTAAGTAATCTATAGGCTTACTCCATATTGACCAACTTACTTCGTTACTAATTTTGCAAGTATAACTTATTGCAAATGTTTACTATGATTTAATCCTACCAATCGAATTGCCTGTTTAAGGTAAACTAACTATAAAATGGTTTTGTTTCCCCAGGACAATTTTGTAAATATTTATTTTTCTGTGATATAGTTTATTAATATTTTCTTGCACTTAAGATTAGTTTGAATTGCGTGCACCTATATATTTTTGTACTTGGTATCAATCTACGGTGTTCTAAAAGTGACACATTTTCACAGTGTATCATGATGTTATAGAAGAGGAGTTTAAAGTTTTAACAAGATTTTTCATCGAACGTGGGATAAAATTAATAAAGTTTAATGGATTGGCAACGGTACTTATATTATCTCACGTAGCTGCAGATTGGTAAATTTATTTTCAATATTACAAAAGCCACACACATTTTTAAAACATATTGGCACATTTACTACTAATAGTGTAGACCATTTTATGTTGCAAATAAGTAACCTTGTATTATGAATAAAGGGCAATTGTTGCCGTCAAATGACCCCGTGTGAAAAAGGTGTAGTATTTGATGTGGGTGTTATTGCAGCATTTTCCACCCTAGTGACACACATTCGATCTACCTTTTCTAAAAAGTCCAAAATGTTGATCTAAATTAAAGGCTAAACGATTTTAAGGCCATCAATTTACCACTGTATCTTTATGACATAGAACTTTGTATTTAAGATTTGGTACTAGATCAAATAAAAAAATAAAAAATATTCTTCTTTTTTTCAGAGTGTTTACCTTTGGGTCATGGAAAAGAAATTGCCTTGGAAAAGTTTTTGCAAGATCTCGCTTATTTCTATTCTGATCACATTTTGTCCGTCGTCCGTCTGTTCGTCTGTCCGTCTGTAAACTTTTTACATTTTGAACTTCTTCTCTAAAACTGCTTATCCAATTTCAACCAAATTTGGCACAAAGCTTCCTTATGGGAGGGCGAATATAAATTGCAAAAATAAAAGTCTGATCTGTATTCAAAGCGGAGAAAACCTTGAAACTGTAGAAAATGGGGGGTGCATTTTTAAAAATCTTCTTCTCAAGAACTACCGAGGCAAATTCAACGTAGTTTAGCATAAATTATCCTTATGGAAAGGAAAATATAAATTGCAAGAATTAAGGGGTAATTCTGTTTCAAATCTGAGTTATTACGAAAATAATAATAAAGGAAAGGCGTGTTTCAATCAGTTTAATAGCTTCGAGTTCGGCATCCGGTAAAATGGGTAGGCAAGACTTGGCCTGGGCAAAACAAAAGATTGGCAGTTATTAATCTGCCAATGTCATTAAAATTTCAGGATATTTGATGGACTAGTATATTTGTATTCGCTGTAAATATTGCTGCAAAATAATGCGTATTTGGAATTGACGATTGCCGATCTGCCCCGGCTTTTATTTTGCACACGGCCCGGGTTTGCATACCCATTTTACCAAGACTCCTATTCCTTACTTCTAAAACGAGGTTCTTTGTTTAAAGCAGCCATGACATTATACGAAAAAGGGTCGATCTGACTATGATGAATTTGCTTGTTGTGCAACAGTTCGCGTATGAAGGGAAATTTTGAAACATGAAAAATATATTGGTGCCGATTTTGTGAAGTAAATTGAGGCTAAATATTTCAATGCGTTGACAGTTTTCACATATGACGTTGGTGTTAGCTTGTTCTGATTTTCGTTTCGTTTTCATTATTTATGCTTTGTAACCTGGAAACTATCGTCTGTATCTCGTGATTTTTACGTATCAAATCAAACAGAGACTTCGGTAAATCAAACAGCTACGTTAACTGTTTACCTTCGCAAATTAAGCAAAATCTGATGTAGGGGTACTGAAATACAATTCATTCTATCGGTAATTCGGCATTATCTTTTGCGTAATGGTAGATTAATACAATAGGTTTTGTTGAGATGCTCGTCATTTTCTCGAGTTTATTCAGTTTAAATAGAGTTTGATATCGCTGACGGAAATATGTAGGTATATACATGTATATGATTCATTTCGAAAAAATAAATTGTGTTCTTTATTTGTTATACACGTAGTGCATGTTTCTTGTGTTTAATTGTTTACAATTTCTATTTACTAACCATATTTAAGTGTTAAGCTTCGAATTATAAGCAAGATACAGAGATTTGCTCACAATTCTATGTTTATACACAGATCTTAAAAGGTAAAGATTAAAAAAGTAAAAAATTTGTCAATATTTATTACGAAAATTTTCAAAATTTGTTCTTCTAGAAACCAACTTATTGAATTGTAAACTTAACCTTTATAGCTCACCTGAGGGTGGGGCCACAATGGGGGTCGAAGTTTAACAAATTAATATATAGAGTAAATCTTTAAAAATCTTCTTCTCAGAAACTTATCGGCCAGGAAAGCTGAGACTTGTGTGGAAGCATCCTCAGGTAGTGAAGAATCAAATTTGTGAAAATCATGACCCCCGGGGATAGGGTGGGGCCACAATGGGAGGTCGACATTTTACATAGGAATATATACAGTAAATCTTTAAAAATCTTCTTCTCAGAAACTAATCAGCCAGGAACCCTGACACTTGTGTGGATGCATCCTCAGGTAGTGTAAATTCAAAGTTGTGAAAATCATGACCCCCGGGGGTAGGGTGGGACCACAATGGGGGATCGAAGTTTAACATAGGAATATATACAGTAAATATTTAAAAATCTTCTTCTTAGAAACTTATCCGCAGGCAAAGCTGAAACTTGTGTGGAAGCATCCTCAGGTAGTGTAGATTCAAAGTTGTGAAAATAATAAGCCCTGGGGGTAGGTTGGGGCCACAATGGGGGGTCGAAGTTTAACATATGATTATATAGAGTAAATCTTTAAAAATCTTCGTCTCAGAAACTAATTAGCCAGGAAAGCTGACACTTGTGTGGAAGCATCCTCAGGTAGTGAAAATTCAAATTTGTGAAAATCATGACCCCTCGGGGTAGGTTTGGGCCACAATGGGAGGTCGATGTTTTACATAGGAATAAACAGAGTAAATCTTTAAAAATCTTCTTCTCAGAAACTAATCAGCCAGGAAAGCTGAAACATGTGTGAAGTGTAGATTCAAATTTGTGAAAATAATGATCCCCAGGGGTAGGGTGGGGCCACAATGGGGGGGGGGGGGTCAAAGTTTAACAAAGGAATATATAGGGTAAATCTTTAAAAATCTTCTCAGAAACTAATCAGCCAGATGATTCTTTATAATTGTTAAGACTTTGGCCCCAGGACAATTCTTTGGCCTCACGAGAAGGTTCAGAGTTTGATGTACGTTTATATCCCATATATAAACTATTGTTAGGGATCTTTTTGAGAACTGCAATACTCAACATATGATATGACTATAAAATCATCCTGTTAGAAAAAGGGACTAATGATTATAAACATAAGAATATCCAGGGGAAAATTTTATTTATACAGGATCTACATGTATTATTGTACATTGTCCAGATAGTTCGTATTATGACTACATTAAGCTGATTTTATCATACCTATTGTTCCTCAGGTGAGCGATGTGGCCCATGGGCCTCTTGTTATATTTAGATTTATAAGATGACACAAATCTAATAGTGACAATACAGTCGTCACTTTTTTGTAATGAATATCCAAGAAACCTCTTTTAGAATATGAACTGAGAGATTAGTGTAAATTTTGTATAGTATTATTAATATTATTTATGATATTATTACAATCTGTTGTTTTTTTCAAAATTGAAAAATATTTCTGTTGAAAATAAAATATTCTATTGTCTTATTGTTTTTATTATGTGCATAGTAAAGTTAACTATTGAAATAGAGAATATAGGGTAGACTATTCATAAAAAATAAACATGTCAAATGAATGCACAATCTTTATTCGATTCTTTTTTTGGTGAAAATTGAAAAAAATGATGGTAAGGCAATTTAAAATTCCTGGTCTACAAAAACCAACATTGTTAAGAAAATAAAACTCACAATTAATCATGAAGAAAAACAATATTCCTTACTATAAACACACGTCATTCTACAGTATAACTCTTTAAAGAATTATCATGCACCCATAATAATAAAAATATTGTACAACACAGACATGTCCTAAAGGCAATCTGTACTATTTAAAGCCAATGCTGCAATGCATATCACAGTGTATAGATAGATAGATAGATAGATAATGTATATTGATATACGAAAAAACTTTTCCAAATGTAGCTATATATTCAAAATTAATTAATTTTTTTTAAAAATGATATTAAGTTTTCGCCATTACCAATTTCAAAGCTGTTTGACTGCATTTTGATTTTTTCAAGCTTTCAGACAAATGTGACATAATGTTTGTTCCCTTTTCTATGGCGCTGTCAGAAAGACGCCATTTATCAAGCATGCGCACGGCTCTTTTGTCATCATCTTTAAAATCAAATTTAATGGCGTCGACATCATCTCCATCAATACCAAGATTCTGAGCGACAGCCTCCCAATTGTCGTGAATATGTTTACTAAGTTCTTCGATGCCGTTGTTAGAAAGTATTCCTGTTTGATTGTAAAAGGTCTATATAAATAAATAAGTTTATTATATATATAAAGATGTTAATGTATTTCAAATTCTTATAAAACAAAATAGAAATGGATAAAAAAAAGTACCATTTTTCATAGAAAACGGTTTCATAAACAAATTAAATTCATCAGCAAATTCTGTAGAGAAGAAATATAATAGGTCTGAAATCGTCTGAACCTGAAAAATGGTTACATAAAATATGTCAATGAAAGCAAAACAAATGAACGATTTAAAATAAATCAAAAAACAATATATACTGACCATTTGTTGTCTTGATTAAACATATTACTAGTACACAACGAATTGACAGACATGTTGTGTGCAAGTACGAGATGGATTAACGTATTGATTGGGAATTAATATAATTTTTTTATGTTTGAATTCAAGTTTACAATTATCAAAAAAAAAGTTCCTAAATAAATGGGTTTTGTGCGGCAATTTGACCTACCTTGTTTTCGTGTTTCGGTCTCTGACTAGCCCAGTTCTTGATATACGCTTCACATATTTCTCTAAATGTTCCTGTTTCTGCTTCTTTGTCAGCGCGCATCTTTATGGATCGACATCTCTTATGGTTATTGTCAACCAAAGAAAGATAAAAATCCTCCAATTTTGGAGTTTGTCTGTTTGGAAGATGGTATGCTAAGTACTTAGCAGCAACTTTCACTGAAATAAAACAAAACAAAAAAATAATTATTTTGAGAGTGAATTTATATTCAAATAAGATTTGAAGTCTCAATATTTATATAATTACTTTTCGAATGAACACTTCCCAAACAAATCCTAATTGTGAACGAAATGTAAAAATAGAAAAGCATATTTGGAGGGCAAGGTCAAACATACTTGTTGTCAATGACATACAGGAATGGAGATATTTTTCATATCAGATGAACATTCTTCCTAATGATTTATTAATAAATCAATTGAACGTTATATATTAGCATGACTGTATAATTACCTTGAACATCAAGTGTCAGCGGTGCAAATCGGTGGAGTTTCTTGCATTTAACAATAAAAAAAACCCACATGATTTGATTGTAACGCTTTATCGATCTTTTTTTAAATTGACAAATTTTACTCAATTCTTTCACAGTTAAATTACAATTTACCCCGTATTTTTAAAATTTACCTTCGGTATGGATAGAACCATAGATCCGCACCTTGGTGGACCCTGATCAGCACCACCTACGTTGTACCGTAGCTCTCCACAAAAAGCCTTAGCCTCAGCTTGAGCTCTTTTGTTGTAAACGTCGATCTTGAACGAAGCGCTTGCCAAATCCATGTTCAAATAATACCTCAGACGAACCACTTTGTTGTCTGCATCTAAAGTAAGGTTGCCTTCCAATTTCATGATGATTTCCTCTCCGTCGCAAATTCCAAAGGCAGGCGAATCCGGGGGGCCTTTCTGAAATCCCTCTTTTTCCATCGTGTCTGTAGCATCTATACTTCTATCGTTTTCCACACAGCGCACCAGACAATGGGTGGGGTCGGTATCACTGTGGCGAACGATCAGTTTTGCGTCAATCTGGTAAGACTGTCGATACAGCAAATCTGCTATACGAGATATTTCTTTGTTGTCCATACCTTTGGGCACAATGAGTCCCATGATACTGAGAAATATGTTGCCTTCATTAAACATCATTATATTGCCTTTAATAAACACCACTCTTATATTGACTTCATAAAACACTCACTCAAAAGTCCCGCCTTTCGCCGGTAAGGAAATGACGACACCGTCTGGGAAATCCTTGAGAGACTCCTTCTTCATCACAGTCCAATCTCCGCACTGGCTGCTGGTCACCATTTGTAACTCTAAATTATCACTTTCACCTTAATAGAAAACACAATGATAAACACATTAACAAAAATTGACCGTGGTTGCCGTCAACTTTTCTATAGATAGCGAGTGGCAAATGTATGACGTCAACGCCGGAGACAGAGAATTTCATTATTTAATATTTATTTATCTTAATGCACAGGTAAGTCAAAAAAAACAAAACACTGAAACACCGTATTATATTTGTTAATGTCTACAAAAATAAAAAACCTTAGCCAAGTTTATTTTATTTTACTTCAAATACATACATCTTGGTTTAGATATTATCTATGTGGTTTGTAGGACTGGAGAAAACTTTTAATATTCTAAAATAATATGAGACAAACATTTATTCCTTCTATAGAAAATATTTCGATCAAAAATCATTTTTTGCATTTTGTTGAGCAAATTGTAAAGTTCAAATGAAGTTCTTGTTTAAATTACCAACAAAATCGCTGCCCGCATTTGCTTCTTCATTTTTGATATCTTCCATTGTTTTCTTTAAAAGTTTCGCAAGATGACCCTGGTTCTCTCTCTCCAGTGCCTCGGTTATAGAGGCGAATTGTTCTGCATTACAATTCTTAAATTCTTCCAGCAGTCTTCTTGCTTGCATCCCTTCTGTCTTTTTGCTCTAAAAGTAAGCATTTTATAAGTTAAAATTGATATGTAAATGAGTTGACGAAGATACTGATAGACAGACAGACAGATTGATCGATAGATAGATACCTTAATTTCTTTTAAACATTCGTCTTGTATTTTGCCATCTTTATGCAAGCGCGTGGCTATGTGGATAACTGACATATCCGTAACAAGCTTGTTTCGGCATTTCTCTATAACTTTTTGATGCCTTGGCGCATTTTCTGGGAAACAAAATTGAACATCGACGGTTAATTTACATTTTTTTCCTAAAATGACTGGCATGACTTCATGCAAATTGATACGAAACTTGAACTCAAGAAAGACAAAAATATTGAGTAATAAAAATTAGGTAGAGATTGTTTTGAGAAAACAAACTTTACGAACTAAGTTTGCACAAATCGGGATAGATTTCCATTTCTACGTTCATAAGGTTTTCATCATCCAACTCTATTCCAAGCAATGACGTAGCTATTTTGATATTTTCAAACTGTTTATCTGCTTGTGCTCGATTGGCCAGGTCTTTATCAACCTAGAAATCAAAACAGAATATAACTAGATCTACATTGCATAATCATTAATAATAAAATACATGTACATGAATAGATTAAATTATGTAAAACTATTATTCCGGTGCTTCCGAAAATATACCTTGAAATGGACCCCGGTTTCGTTCTTGAAGCATCCCGGGGGAACAATGATACGCACATTCTTGTCAATTGTGGGTTCAAACCATCCACCGATTGCGTTTACCTTCATGTTTTCTCGTTTTGGACGAGATACCACAATAACCTCCAAACTTTGAAAATTTTTGATCTCAATAATCACAAACTGAGTGTCCTAGGTATAGTAAAAAAAACGCATTATATATTTTATAAAGTATTTTAGAAAAGTTATTTTACTTCCGTAGAATCTCTGCGTATTTTGAATTGACTTTAACAATCGAAATGGGATATACATGTCAATAAAACAGAGCTCAAAGTTCTCTGACTATTGGTTTAAAAAAAAGCATTACTAGTGGACAACGAAAATAAAACCCCGACTTACCATGTCTTTTACCCCTCTAGGTTTCTCTTCCTTTGCATCTACGAACCTCCACTTTTGATCATTCATTGAAATTTTGACTACTATCTCTCGATTATCAATTGAAGAAGAAGCAATAGGGATGTATACTTTCATTGGAAGCTAAAACAAATGAATTTCTCTTCAATATGAAAAGTGAAGGAGAACCAAAAAACCTATAATGTAATTTAACTTGTAGATTTTCTCACAAGCAGTAAACCTGCGAGCTACCTTACGATATCTGTTTCAGTATATCACAAGAAAGCATATATTGACGCAAGCGTCAAATGGGCCGCAGAAAATAATTATTGTATGAATCATCATTGATTGTTTACATAAAAACACACCAAAGAGAAGAAAATAACGAGTTGGTTTACTAATTTTTATGGTAAATTTTAATATATTTTCAGCAACACGTTTTGAAGTTTAACATTTTACTATTATTATTAAGAATCGAGTTCGTTAGCATTTCTAACGGTAATTGTATATATATGACCATTGCCATAGTATGAAGTATAGGAGAACACATTGATTTGTATGTATTCTAATACAAAGTTCAACTCATCATTATTCTCTTAGAGATTATGTATTTCAAATCATTTCTATTTTTTGTTGCATTGTATTGAATTAAAACTATATGCATTAGGTTATATGATTTCAAAATAAAACAGAAATGGATTATTTTAAAGGTACGTGTAAGATCATATGCTCATCCGGTAGAAACTGCACAATTCTAAGGGTAAAAATTAAGCCGGATAATTTTTTTTCCTAAATGGAATTATAAATCTTATCTACACTTCAGTTTATGAAGATAATCATGCGTAATTAATTGCTCAAAAGTATTTTAAAAATAAGGTCAGCTCAAATTTTCAGGTCTTTCATATTTTTGCGTAAATAATTGATATTTCATGATCATTTATATAAAATTTCAAGTCATTCAGGTCTTCAATATTTCAGGTCTTTAAGTATGTCCCGTATACCGATCTCGATACATTGTTTTGATAAGAATGAAAAACTCCGAAATTTTCCAGATATATTATACATGTAGTCTCGATAAAAACGAACCTAACACGACAGAGTATGACCTACTATACATTTACAAGTAAAACAAAAAATGTGTAATATTTTTTAAAGGAATAAAACATATTTCTACATGCAAATTTACTTTAAATTCATTAAAAAATAAGCATTATATTAATTCTATAAAAAAACTATCCCGCAGAAACGCAGTTACAATATCTAAATGTATATCAAATAACGGACCGGCTTCTGGGGGCCCGTAATTATAAACACCGCTGGCTTTGTTACAACATCTTACATCAAGTTTTATCTCCTTCCCCTTCGTTGGTTTGATCTGAGTCATGGATGATATAAGGACTTCTTCTTTATTTTTTGGATATCGCTCTAAATCGATGTGACTGTCAAATGCTGCGCAAACGATGTCATCCTTCTCTAGACCTTGACTTCCAGTAATGGCGGACACAGCGCAACAAATTCCATGCTGGAACAAGTTGTGGTGTTTTTGTCTGTCGTATCTGTTTGAAAAAGACATTTTAATGTTTAACAAAATATTTGTTCTAAGTATTGTCTAGCTCGTGTAGAACCTTACATGAATGTGGGCCAGTTTTTCGGATCCCGTCTCGCTCTGGCCTCTTCATCCTTTTTTCTCTGTTCTTCCTTTCGTCTTTCTTCCTCTTCTTTCCTTCTTTTTTCTTCCTCATCTTTCCTTCTCTGTTCTTCAGCTTTTTGTTTTGCCTCTTCTTCAGCCTTTTTCTTCTTTTCCTCTTCATCCTTTCGCTTCCTTTCCTCTTCCTGTCGTTTTTTCTCTTCACGTTCTTCTGCAGTTTCTAGGCCTTTGATCCACTGGTTTAGATGACCGTTAATATTGTCGAAGTCTCCTAACGTGAAAAACCCTGTTTCCTCAACTTTTGTTATAAGCCCCTCTGTTTCACAAAGCACCTTTTGGAGTTCTTGCTGCTGTTCAGCAATTTTCTGTAAAAGCACTAGTTTTTCTGCCCTCTGCTTATCAAATCTATCACTGCAAATTGACAATACAAAGAAATAATTTCAATTCTATATCTATGCAAATGTATGCGTATTGCCATGTTGAAAATATTTCTTACCTGCTGAAACGGTGTTCAGATGAATCAGCAAGATGTTTTCCACTGCTTACATCCCTAAATGGATAAATCAAATACTGTATAATGATATATTTTATAGGCAATATCTGCTTTCAAATTAATTTATGTTTCATGACGTACAAAATGTAATTTAATTCAAATTAAATACTGTAGCAGTTCTACATGAATTTTTAACCCACTTATAATAAACTTTGAACCTACCCGCTATATGTGGGGTCTGAGAAATCTGAAATCAACAAAAATTAGATTAAAGTACGTTTAAGTAGACCTAAGAAAAAGTAAATCATAAGGTTTTTAAAAACTTGGTTTTACCTTTAAACAACCCCGCTTCAGCGAGAGCGTTCATTTTGTCTCCAATCTGTACTGTGAAGTCTTTGATCAACTGTCGCAGTTTTGCCAGGTCTTCATTAATTTTTGTAGCGTATTTTGCGACATCTTTGATACAATCCGTAGATTCCTTTGTTGCATTACTTACTTCTTTACTGAAAGCCAGAAGATCAGTTGTGGAAGAATCAGTGGAATTGACAAATCCTTCATGTATTTGCATCCTCTCCGAGATCTTTGACAGAGCACTCATGTCCGTCATTGTGTATTGTGGATTACAAACAAAATGAAAACGACCTATTCGCTGTATCCACACAGCATGTACTGACAAAACTCAAATGATAGAACTATATAAAATTGGCAGATAAATGTAAAACAGTTTAAAAGTCTGAACGTGCTTTTCTGCCCTTGATTTTAAAAACAACAAGGGCTCCAATTCTTCCTATTTGCATATTTCATTTATGTCAAATTTATGTGAAATTCAATCATTCGGCCTATTTTTTAATTATTGTGTAAATTAACTTTTTCGGCAAATTATCCTAACGTGATTGTAAAATGAATTCAAATACCTAGGTATTGACAAATGAATAGATAGACCGGCATTTGTTTACATTTGTAATTAACTGCCTATTTGATGAGTGCCGATCTGTGGGGTTAAAGCTGCGCGGAAATTAAAACGTTTTAAAAACAGTTGTCGAAATAGAGGATACGATTTTGTAGCCCCCCCAAAAATAATTTACATAATAATTAAAGAATAGTCCGAATGATTGAATTTCACACTGTGACACATGCTTCGCGTCTGCGTAAAACATGTCCCCGTGATTTGATTTTTTATCATCAAAAGTTTGCCACTTGTTGTCTTCTTTGCTGCTTTTGTGGTTGAAATCGCCGTTCAAGTTTTTTTTACAAGCAACATGGCCTGTAGATGTTATTTTTCATATTCTAATGCCCGAATGGTCTGCAGCAAGGCGTTGTTTTGTTCTTTCAACTGTTTGGTTGTATTGTCTGCTTCCGTCTTAATCTTCATTACATTGTCATAATGTTCTTTACCTATCTCCTTAAGTTTTCTGTTCATTAACTCCATGATAAACTTTTCTCTGTTTGAGTCCTCTTCTAGTTTACGAATTTTCTGTAGATAGTTCTCGCAGCTTCTTCCTTAAATTTGTATTTTTGGTTTGAAGTTCCTTTATTTTGGTTTCGGCTCTTCCGGCCACGCTTTTTAAGCTCGCTAAATTTGCGATTAACATCTTTTAACTAAATAATGGGCCTAATTTTCTGATTTTAGTAAAAGAAAATTAAATTATAAGGAATAAATTTAATTTCTACCTATGTTATACGAGTATTTTCTATAGGAGAAACTGAACAACTCCACGCACCCATATTCTATACACAAACAACAACACGTCGATCAACCCGAGTACAGAAAAATTAAACATAGTGAACATCTTGATATTTGTGGCCACGGACAATTTTCAGTTTTCCCGCTTTATAAACTTTATACGGACAATCCAATTCAACGAAGGCAGAAAGAAAACATTTTACAAAGTCACTTAGACCTTCGTTAAATATTTTGATATAGACTGTATCATCGTCTTTGATGTTATTTTACTATATATTTAACGCTATATAATCTTATTCTGGTTGTAACGCGATTTCTGATTGGCTAAAATATTTTATATCTAATAAAAAATGTTGCCTACGTCATAGTAAGACTAGTACTAACAGCAAAAACATATCAATACGCCTGACGTTACGTTTGAATTTTGTACAGTTTACCGTCATTTTACATTTGCAAATATGTTTCCTTATATGAACCTATAGAACAGCGAAAACGTTCAATTGTGCATGAACTTTTTCGTTACGTCACAATGATCATAGCACGCATTTATCACTTGTCGTTTGGATTATTGTAAACATATAATCTCGGTAATTTTAACTGTTCTGAACGATTTGTCTCTTCTTCGCGGTTTATAAAGCGTAAACTGCCCCAAACCATTTTATATTGTATAAAACAAATAAATATTGAGTTCAATCTCCAAATATCTTGATTCTATGATTGTTTCCTTCAATAAGCATTATGACGTGATAGTACTATTGTTGACGTAATCATTAGGTAACGTAAGTGCGTCATAATTTTAACGACTGTAAAACGTCTGAAGATTTAAGGTGGGTCGCGGGTTTGCTTTCGTCATCAAATTCTGTACTCATTTCAGACAACTCGAGAGGCTGTTTTGTGCACATTTGTTTATGACGTCATAACGGAGACACCTCAAAGTTTCCCGCTTCACATTTTATTAACGTCAAATGCTCTTAGTTAAAAGGAAGTAATTTATGTCTATAGTGTAAATACTATAGTTATAATTCATACCAAGTCTTAGTTTTCATGTAAGAATCGTAAGTTGGAAATGCAGATTGGAAGCAATACATCATATTTACGTATATTATAAGCAAGAGTTGGAGCGTTACTTTTAACCTCTATGTAAAACTATAAACATAAAGGCTAATTAACGACAGTCATGTAGTCTCAAAATTTTGGGAGAGAGAGAGAGAGAGAGAGAGAGAGAGAGAGAGAGAGAGAGAGAGAGGGGGGGGTCTGTAAGATAGTTTGGATCGGTAATAATTCTTCAACAAAAAAAGTTTACAAGCATTAATAATAAGTATATCGTAACTATTTTGACAGAAAAAGGGAGGAGCAAAGCCGGGTATTAAATTTTCTAAATTAGTTGTAAAGATTTTGATAGCCAAATTAAAAGTCCATATTTCTAGATTTGAGATTATTTGCATATAATTATTTACATATACATAACATTTCGATAAAGAGAAAGTGGAAATGGGGAACCTACTTAAAAATTTGGTACTACCCTTTCCTCTAAATTTTAGATATAAAAAATATCAAGCTCTGCATTGTCTGATTTAGAATAAGAGGACAAAAGTGGGCCTTTTGATTTAATACCTTTATTAGCAACTAAACAAGTCTTTTTAATTTAAAAAAAGAATGTTTTTATAAAACAAAAGCAAAATTAAGAATCATTGTTTTTTACAGGCCAATCCTAACCGGGGGTACACAGGAGGCCTTATCAATTCGAAATCATAGTAAAAATATGTTTTTTAAAAAAAAATCTCTCTGTCTATATATATAGATTCATATTTATATTTATATTTATATAATATATATTATATATATTATAATATATATATTCAACTTATAACATAAGGTATAAGGTATCGGGCAACAATACCAGAATATTTGTCCCTCGTTGACAGGAAAGCCCTGGAGTGTTATGTCTCCCTCTGCCTTCGGCATCGGGCGACATAACACTCCAGGGCTTTCCTGTCACCTCAGGGCAAACATTCTGGTATGTCGCCCTCGAAGCCATGTAATATATGTTATATAACATTTTTAAACAAATCAAACTCGGGTAATCAACATATTTATTTAATTCACAATAGTTTTTGATGGCACATGCTCATATTTAGTCAATGTACAATGTAAAACGTCAATTAATTCGCTGATCATTGATTCTTAATCAATAATAATGATAGTTCCTCTGAATTTAGATGAACAAACATCAGACGTTGTTCGACATGTTTAAAATTCGCTGATCTGTTTTCGTTTGCTTAGCAACTGGCTCGTTGAATTTCGAACCCGACGTAATTAATATGCAGAATTCTTGCACGCAATGGCGACACTACAGTTTCGGGAGGGCAATATAATTATTTCCTGTGAAATATAACTGTTTCCGGGAGGGCAATATAACTGTTTCCGGTGTGATTCAGCAATTTTTAGGGCATAGTAATAAAATTATCTAATTTGTGACATAACGAGAAAACTTATTAAAAAATGTTATATATATAATTACATACTTAGTAAATAAATACAGGCTTTTGCATATGTGATACAGATGAAATCACAAAACTCGCTTCGGCCTCCAGGGCTGATACAGGTTTTCAGCCCTCTAGGGCTGATACGGATCCGTATCACACCCCTTGCGGAACTCCTCTGTCTTTTTTCGTTTTGGCATTTGTGCATGCTTACAAAAGAAAATTAAAAATTGTAATATTAGCTCCTCCGAAAAATATTGACCGGTCAATAATTTTTTGATATTGACCGGCTAGGAATAATATCTAGAGAACATTCCCTCTATTTCAAATAATCGCCTATGATTTGTTGATTCGTAAACGATGACGTAAATAACTCTTTGCGACTCCAAAACAAGGTGACGTCATAATAAACAGTCAGTCAAGGCAAGTAAACAACGGACGCGCAATGCGACGGTTTGCTATCATTACGGATGTAAGGATTTGCGAATTAAGTACTGTGAAGTAAAATCAGGTAGAACATCTGTATGTTAATTCTTACAGTCGGCGGAATATCACCAGTGACTGTTTGATGCTGAGGATATTTTTTATATGAACTTTGCACAAAATTGAATTCGTGAATTCTTTGTTGAGCTGATAAAATTACGGCGATCTGTTTTCAATTACTTTCTTAAATTTTGGTTTGTTTCTTCATATAACAAAACAAATGTTGACTGTGTTTTCGTGCAACATTGATTATATTAGCCCCCTTGGGACGAAAATATTGCCCTCAGCTTCGCGTCGGGCAATATTTCGTCCCTCGGGGGCTAATATAACCAATGTTGCACGAAAACACAGTCAATTTTTGTATAATATTAATATATGCAAATCGTGCTAGCTTATTGTTTTTTAAAGAACGAAATAACTTAATATGTTAACGGTTTTAAACATTTAGAATCTTGTGGAGTTTTTGGCAATATTTTAAGCAGCGGAAAAAAATGTTCTTGAAAATCCGTATCTATGAAATGAAGACATACTTTCATGAGGTTTTGTGAAAGGACTTTAGTGCATTGAATCTATTGACAATTATTGTCTCACTGTATATATGAAAGGTCTGTGTGCATTGCCTGTTTGAACATGACGGATGATGTAAGAAACGGTTAGTATATACAAACGATGGGGGTTGAATTCTCGTATCTGCATTTAAATCTGCAGGGGACCGGATCAGTAAGTTGACACTTTGTTAATGCATTTGAATTATTCTTTGCAATTGCATGCATTTAATAGTTTAAAGCTCCATTTACATTCGATTAACATGGAAACCATTGAGAAGTATTTGAGGTGGAGGGGATGCATACATCGGCCGATTCGATGATGTGTTAATGATGTATTGCCGATGAGAAGCGATTGAACATCGGTGGAAACATCGCTGGGTTATAGCTACAACTTATTTTCTTCCACCGATGTGCCCGATGATCTCAGTCACCGTCCGATTACTATGGGTGTCCTACCGGCATCCATGCCATTTTCATCAAAAACGCATCGGTATCACATCGTTTACCCCGTCGCTGTACAGAATCCATATGCATTTGTTGTAAGCACGCATTTGTCAATTGATATTGTTGATGGGTTTATACATATTCATTACCGTACGTGTTGATAAATGCTTTATAGCTATGCGTAAGACTGTTAATTGAAAAGGGAGAAAAAGGAGTTATTTTTTCGGGGAGAGGGCGAATTTCAAATTCAAAAAGTTAAACATTTAAAATTAAAAGATGTACAAATCAAATTGTTTAAATAAAATACACCCCTCCCCTTTCTGCAGTAAAAGTAATAGAGTGAAAATACTTTCTTCATCATATATTTGTATAATGATCAACTTCCGAGCCTTTTTATTGTCGAAGCAGATGCGAGAATTGAGACAGACTTATTCCTCTTTTGACTGAGAGACTCTCTCTCTTGAAAATTATATAACCGATATGAGTAATATTTTCGGTACCAACATCTAGTTATCCATCTACTTTTTTTAAATTCCCGTTTTTATTTTCTTTGTCTCTAACTTTAAACAAAAAAATGATTGAAAAATGTAAAAAAAAAATTTAAACAAATAGGCATCCTTGACATCTTCCTCTACAATGACTTTTACACATGTTTTTTTTTTCAAATTTGAGTATGCGGCAATGCATAAATATTTAAAACAAACTCTATATGCCAATCACTGGTAATTCTGAGTAAAGATGATTTCTATACTGTTTTATTCACTAAACCTACAAATTGGACGCCCTTTCTCAGACTTGAGTCCTTGTGTCCAAGAGTTTGTTCGATACATGTTTTTCATTGTCATTGTCTGTGATAACACTACGTATCGATTTTGTAACGTATAGTCAAAAACAGTTCATTAATAATGTGGTTTGGGTCAGGAAGAGGTTTGCATAATTATACGAAATGAAAATAACGTCAATAATGTCAATACATGTAATTTATAATACCTAAATATTATATAAAATGTGAACAGGAAACATTCTTTGAATATTACGAACTGACAAATACGGTCAATTCTATCATAAAGCAGTATTGACTTTATTGGATTTGGTTAACCCGATCGACCATATTTGATAACCTCATAATACTCCAAGAATGATTCCTTATCCCTTATTATAGAAGTTGTTTGAACATGAACAGATACACATGTAACTATTTATTTGACCTTTACATGATTCGTTATTTCATGCATCCTGAGATTTAAAAATATTTTTTAAATACATAGCCAAGATTTACAATCCAAATTATCAGTTGTCTATATGTTGCTGTCAGATACATATTAATATATACTGTACTGTAAGTATATTGTGTTTGTGTTTGTATATTTTTCTCTTTTCACTTTTTCCTGATGTGAACATGTATCCAAATACGCCAATTCAATGTTAAGTTGTATGTAAATATATTCATTTCATGTTGTCATATCTCTATAAAGCTATGTAGATACCAATATATTTTCATATTTAAAAAAAATACTTCACTTTGTAGAATCATTCTGTTTTATCTATTTTTTTTATTCATTTATGAAAAGTTTCGATTACCCGAATCAACTTGCTCAAAATATATCTTTCAATAGAAAAATCTCAGAATGATTTTATCAATCATTGAAATCAAAAATTTAGAAAAAAAAGTGTTTCGGTGTATACAATTGAAGTTCTGGTAAGGTTCCATTTTTTCATACAAAATATTTTTTAAAATCTTAAAATGATATTTTGTAAGCAGACAACCTTGATGTTGTCGAGGGTACAAGGAAGATCGTCTAAACTGGTGTGTGACCTATATTTTCAGAACAAATGGTAAGGTTAATCTGTTTTTGGAGAAAGTGTGTTACTAAGTAATCTATACTCCATATTGGCCAACTTACTTCGTTACTAATTTTGCAAGTGTAACTTATTGCAAATGTTTACTATGGTTTAATCCTCCCAATCAAATTGCCTGTTTAAAGTAAGTTAACAATAAAATGGTTTTGTTTCCCCCAAGACAATTTTGTAAACATTATTTTTCTGTGATATAGTTTATTAATATTTTCTTGGACTTACGATTAATTTGAATTGCAAGCACCTGTATATTTTTGTACTTAGTATCAATCAACTGTGTTCTAAAAGTGACATATTTTCACAGTGTATCATGAAGTTATAGAAGAGGAGTTTAAAGTTTTAACAAGGTTTTCCATCGAACATGTGATAAAATTAAAGTTGAATGGATTGGCAACGGAACTTATATTATCTCACGTGACTGCAGATTGGTAAATTACAAAACCCACACACATTTTTAAAACATATTGACCCATTTTTATATAGCAAATAAGTAACCTAGTATTATGAATAAAGGGCAATTTTTGCCGTCAAATGACCCCGTGTGAAAAAGGTGGAGTATTTGTTGTGGGATTTTTTGCAGCATTTTCCAGCCCAGTGACACACATTCGCTCTAATTTTTAAAAAGATGTTTTTCAAAAACATTCTTTTTTTCTTCAGAGTGTTTACCTTTGGGTCAGGGAAAAGAAATTGCCTTGAAAAAGTGTTTGCAAGATCTCCCTTATTTCCATTCATATTCACCTTGATGCAGTTGGCAACAATTATTGATCCTGAGTGGTAGTCTTTGCCGGATCTGCTATGTTTCAAGGAATTGTGCTATATCCTCAACCATTTGAAATCCGCTCCATTTTAAGATACCAGAATAATTGATTTATCTTAGGTGCTTATATAATCATGCAGTTGCAGATACTCGTATTATTATATAGCTTGATAATGACACTGTCTAATGGTAATAATCATTCGTTTTTGCGAAGAAATTGGATTTAATGTTGATATACATATTTTTCAATGACAAGTAATTGTACTGTTTCTATAAATGTATTAATCACTTATTTTTAAACTCAATGTGCATATTTTTTTCATATCTTAGTTAATAAAATGACAATAGTCCTATAGTTTTTTCGAAATTAAAAAATATTTCTGTTGGAAAATAAAAAACTCTATTGTCTTATTGTTTTCATTTCGTTAAAAATATAGTTATCTATTGAAATGTGTCAAGAATGTAGGATAGCCTATTAAAAGAATAATAAACTTGTGAAATGAATGCACAATCTTTATTCGATTTTTTCTCTGTGAAAATGGAAAAAATGATGGTAAGGCAATTTAAAATTCCTAGACTACAAGAAACAAACATTGTTAAGAAAATAAAGCTCACAATTAATCATGAAGAAAAACAATAATCCTTACTATAAACACACGATATTCTACAGTATAACTCTTTAAAGAATTATCTTGCCTTTATAATCAAAGTATTGTACAACACAGGCACACTGTCCAAAAGGCAGTCTGTACGATATAAATCCAAAGAAAATCACAGTGTTTAGCTATATTGATAATGTATCTAAATTTTCTTTAAAAGACACTCGATATAAAGGGAAAAACTCTTACAAATGTGGCTATATATCTAGTATGAATTAATTTAAAAAAACATATTATATTAAGTTTTTGCCGTTACCAATTTCAAAGCCGATTGACTGCATTTTGATTTTTTCAAGCAGTCGGACAAATGTGACATAATGATTGGTCCTTTTTTAATAGCACTGTCAGAGATGCGCCATTTATCAAGCATGCGCACGGCCCTTTTGTCATCATCTTTAAAATCAATTTTAATGGCCTCGACATCATCTCTTTCAATACCAAGATTCTGAGCGACAGCTTCCCATTTGTCGTGAATATGTTTACTGAGTTCTTCAATGCCGTTGTTGGAAAGAATTCCTATTTAATTGAAAAAAATTAAAGTCTATATAATTTCAGATATATATATATATATATATATATATATATATATATATATATATATATATATATACAGCAAAACTCGTTTATAACGAATTTCAAGGGACCATAGAAAAAACATCCTTATAGCCGTTATTTGCTATGCGTTTATAACGAATTCGTAAAATATATTATAGCGAATTCGTTATAAGATAATTAAGGGTTTTTCCGGTTTACAGTTTTCTAAACTATCGTAAGTTATAAAATTAGTATTTCCGTCATTTACCAAAAATGTCAATATAACCATTTCATTTCAATTTAAAAAAAATTCCGTATACTATTTGAATTTGAGTATTTTTAATATGCATCTTAAAATTGCATGTTTCTTCAATGAAATTTGAAATAGAAAAAATTCGTTATAAAAATGATAAAATACGTTAACATTTTGCCAGCGGGGGTCTTAAAATTACTTCGTTATAGCCGTAAATTCGTTATAGCCGTGTTCGTTATATACATCAATTTTCTATAGGTTTATATGAGAAATTTGCCGGGACATGAATAGTAATTCGTTATAGCCATAAATTCGCTATATCCGTGTTCGTTATATTCGAGTTTTGCTGTATATATATATATATTCAAAATATACAAAATTATATATATAAATGTTTTTCAAATCCTATTAAACAAAATTGAAATGTTTAGTAAAAAAGGACAGTACCATTTGTCATAGAAAATGGTTTCATAAACATATCAAATTCTTTGGCAAATTCTGTAGAGAAGGAATATAATCGGTCTGAAATTGTCTGAACCTGAAAAAAAGGTTACATACATGTAATAATTTCAAGGAAATTCAAACAAATAAAAGATTTAAAAGAAATTAGCAATATGTACTGAACATTTGTCTTCTTGGTTTTACACATAATAGCCTTCGACGAATTGACAGACATATTGTACACAAGTGGGAGATGGAATAACGTATTATTATGACTTCTGTCAGTTTGTCTCTTTATTTTCAATACTCGTCTATTTTCGCATAGTATACATTTAGTATTTTATAGAGCGTAAACGTACTTAACCAAAATAGACCACGGCAAATGCTTTCAACAAAAATCTTACGAGAGCCGACAGCGGGTTCCGAACTCACGACCCAACGTAACGTCAAATAGCCCAACGCGCGACAGCCGATGATGTAATCGGCGGGTTATTTTTTAATATATAGAACGTAAATACACGTAAATACATACACTATTGACGTCAAGCAATTAAATATAATAAATAAATATTTCCAAAAACACCTCATTCTTGACGGGAGTTTTAAAGTTTCTAATAAACTTTTGAACAAATTGGTTAAAATTTTTACAAAGAAACTGTACACGAGAATCATACAAACGCCTTCTTAAATGTCCCTTGATAAAGAATATACAAGAATGAATTTTAAAAGATTTCGTCTGCTAAACAACTCGAATTTTCTCGGTAAGGTTAATCGCGTCTATTTTCTTGGAAAGAACACAAAGGTTTGTTGATCTTTTGTAATTGTACAGCAACTTGTTGACTAAATAAACGATCAAATCAACTGATTGTCAGAGCAAACGCTTGATTTTCCTATTATTATTTTAAGGGACCAGACAACACGCAAACGTCACACCCTCCTATTATAATAGCAAAGCACGTCAGTATACAACAATCTTTTTTGCCATTCCTTAGTCGTGTTTTTTATTGTGTATGTACAATTTTTATATTCATGATACTGTATTTTTTTGGTTGTTTTATTTTTCATTGTGACAGGTGTAACATACAGTTTGATAGCGGACAATACCGCTACATTTACATAGGCATTTGTAAAAAAAAATGCTCTTTTCAATTCAACATGTTGTTAATATTGTCTTTTAAATTGGCATAAAACAGAGCAGTGTAGACTCTGGTTAAAAAAAAATAATATAAGTTATATGATAGAAACATGGACGATGGTATAATGACAATCATAGTGTTCTGATACAAAGTGCAATCGCCTATGGCTTGTGCACTATGTATCAAACCCCTGACTACTATTTAGGCATAGCACACGCACAATACAACACTATTGTATAAATGGTGAATTAAAGGGGCATGGTCACGATTTTGGTCAAATTCTATTTTTCTGTTTTTATCATGAACAATGCTCTAGGAATGCATTTCTAATAATTAAATGAAATTTGTGGGTCAGTCGTTGAGTAATAAGCAAGATACAGGGCTCACAATTCTTTGTCATGTAAACAATATAAACAAGGCTCGTGCCCTGTGTTTGGTTACAAAGGTTCAATATACCAGAAAAAATCTTTTTCAAGCTGATTTGTCTAGCTTTCTTTTCATTTTAAGCATAAAAAAACACTTTCTGGCGTGTAACACATTCATTTTAGATCTAAAACTGACATTTTTACTATAACGTTCAAAATAAAAACAAAAGCTTTGTTTACATAGCAAAGAATTGCAAGCTCTGTAACTTGCTTATAACTCAACGAATGACAACAAAATTTTTGTTGCCTATTAAAAATGCCTTACTGAAGCACTCTAAATATTAAAATCGAAAAAATATTTTTGACCAAAATCGTGACCATGCCCCTTTAATACTAGTATAATATTGTCTGTTTGAGTTCGTTTACAACTATCAGTAACAGTTCCTAATGGGTTTAACGCGGCAAATGGGATACTGATGGGATGGGGACCTACTTTGTTTTCGTTTTTCGGTCTTTGACTAGCCCAGTTCTTGATGAAAACTTCACATATTTCTCTGGCTGTCCCCATTTCTGCTTCTTTGTCAGCGCGCGTCTTTATGGATCGATATTTACTACGGCTATTGTCAACCAAAGAAAGATAAAAATCATCCAAATTTGGAGTTGGTCTGATTGGAAGTTGGTATGCTAAGTATTTAGCAGCAACTTTCACTGAAATAAAACAATACAAAGTAATAATTATTTTGAACATACTTTTATATATATTCAAATAAGATTTAAATTTGTCTCAATATATATATATATATAAACTTTTTTCAAATGAGCAACTTCTAAACAAATGGTCATTGTGAACATAATGTAAAAAATATTATTGTATATTCGGAGGAGCGAAATCAGACATTCTCATTGTCAATGATATAAAGGCATTAAATTTATCCGTATGATATACAGGAATATATACATCATATATAAAATCTCTACGATTTGAAGAAACACACATTGTGTATATATCCGTTTGAGAGATAACTCTCATATCAGATGAACATTCTTCCTGATTATATAATCAACGTTAAATAGTGGCATGTCTGTACATGTAATTACCCGGAACATCGAGGGTCAGCGGTGCAAATCGGTGCAGTTCCTCGTCCTTCATAAAAAAAATCCAAACATGATTTGATCATAAGGCTTTACACAATTTTTTTTAATTGCCAAATTTTACACAATATTTTTACCATTAAATAACAATTTATCCCGTATTTTTTCAATATACCTTTGGTATGGATAGAACCACAGATCCGCACCTCGGTGGACCCTGATCAACACCACCGACGTTGTACCTTAGCTCTCCAGAAAAAGCCTTAGCCTCAGATTGAGCTTTTTTGTTGTGAACATCGATCTTGAACGAAGCGCTTGCCGACTCCGGGTTCAAATTATAATACTTCAGACGTACCACTTTGTAGTCTGCATCTAAAGTAAGGTTGCCTTCCAATTTTATGATGATTTCCTCTCCGTCGCAGATTCCAAAAACAGGCGAATCCGGGGGACCTTTATGGAATCCCTGTTTTTTCATCGTGTCTGCAGCATCGATACTTTTATCGTTTTCCACACAGCGCACCAGACAATGAGAAGGGTCGGTATCACTCTGGCGAACAATGAGTTTTGCATCAAATTGGTAAGACTGTCGATACAGCAAATCTGCTATACGAGATATTGCTTTGTTGTCCATGCCTTTGGGTACAATGAGTCCCATGATACTGAAAAATATGTTGCCTTCATTATAAACACCATAATATTTTGCCTTTGATAAAAAAACAATCATATTGCCATTATAAAACACCCACTCAAATGTCCCGCCTCTCGCTGGTAAGGAAATGACGACACCGTCTGGGAAATCCTTGAGAGATTCCTTCTTCATCACAGTCCAGTCTCCGTGCTGGCTGCTGGTCACCATTTGTAACTCCATGTTATCACTCTCACCTTAAAACATAACACGATGGCAAACATTAACAAAAAAATGAACGTGCTTGCTGTCAACTTTACTATAAATAGCGAGTGGCAAATGTATGACGTCATCGTGGGAAATAGAGCTTCTAGAACCTCATTGCACATCTTTTAATATACACGTTTATCAATGTATGGCTGTAGTCGTTAACAAAACAAAACAAGGAAATTCTGTATTATTTTTGTTACTGAAAGTACACACATTTTTTTAAAGATATCATTCATGTGGATGGGGGGAATATATAATTTTCTAAAATAATACAAAAAATTATTTGACACCTTTATCAACAATATTTGGACCAAAAATCACGGTTTGCATTTTTTGTAGCGAATTGTAAAAATAAATTAAGTTCTTGTATAAATTACCAACAAAATCGCTGCCCGTGTTTGCCTCTTCATTTTTGATATCTTCCATTGTTTTCTTTAAAAGTTTTGCGAGATGACCTTGGTTCTCTTTCTCCAGTGCCTCAGTTATAGCAGTGAATTGATCAGCATCACAGTTCTTAAAATCTTCCAGTAGTCGTCTGGCCTTCATCCCTTCTGTCTTTTTGCTCTAAAAGGAAATATTGCATTAAGCTGAAATTGATAGGATATGTGTTGACGAAGGTACAGATAGATAGATAGATAGATAGATAGATAGATAGATAGATAGATAGATAGATAGATAGATAGATAGATAGATACCCTGAAATCATCATTGTTCGTGAGGGACCAATGTTCGTGCCCACGAATTTACATCCGTACCAACGTATATGGAATCATTTGTTTATCTTTAAAAAGTTATCCCGATATCACTATCAACGAAATTACGTCCTCACGAACCAGGAAAATGTTGGCTACCCACGAACATTGACCCCCACGAATAAAAATGATTCCACAGTAGATACCTTGATGTCTTCTAAACACTCGTCTTGTATTTTGCCATCTTTATGCAAACGTGTTGCTATGTGGATAACTGACATATCTGTAACGAGCTTGTTTCGACATTTCTCTATAACCTTTTGATGCGTTGACACGTTTTCTGTAAATAAATCAAACTTTGACGCTTTGGACGTGTTTTACCTTTATATTTTGCTAAAATGACTGGCGTGACTTCAGGCAAATTGATACAAAGCATAGGCAAAAATATTGAGTAATTAAAATAAGCTAGTCTAAGATATTGTCTTGAGAAAACAAACTACACGAACTTATTTTGTGCAAATCAGGATAGATTTCCATCTCGATATTCTGAAGATTTTCATCATCAAACTCAATGCCATGCAATGACGTAGCTATCTTGATATTTTCGAACTGTTTGTCTGCTTTTGCTCGATTAGACAGCTCTTTGTCAACCTAAAAATAATGACAAAATATTGATCGATCTACGTTGTATAATCACTGATAATAAAATAAAGATAGTAAGCTACAGGGATTTCAGTGAAATCATTATCCTGGTACTTCCCAAAATTTACCTTGAAATGGACGCCGGTGTCGTTCATGAAACATCCCGAAGGAACAATGATACGCACATTCTTGTCAATTGTGGGTTCAAACGATCCACCGGCTGCTTTTACCTTCATATTTTCTCGTTTTGGACGAGATACCACGATAACTTCCAAACTTTGAAAGTTGTTGATCTCAATAAGAACAAACAGAGCGTCCTAGGTATGTTAAAAGAACGCATTTTATATTTTGTGTAGTATTTTTAAAAAGTTTTATTACTTTCGTAAAATCTTTGAGTATTTTGAATTGGCAATGGAAACAATAGATTTGGGAAATACAACTTTAAATGTAAATAAATAATAATAATAAGAAGAAACTGTATGAAAACTATAAGGTCTTCCGTTGGATACGGAAGACCTTAATAAAACAGTGCTTAAAGTTCCTTGACTATCGCTCAAAAAGAGGCATTACTAGCGGACAACAAAAACCCCGACTCACCCTGTCTTTTATCCCTCTAGGTTTCTCTTTCTTTGCATCCACGAACCTCCACTTTTGGTCATTCATTGAAACTTTGACTACTGTCTCTCGATTATCCATTGACGAAGAAGCAATAGGGATGTAGACTTTCATTGGAAGCTAAAACAAATGCATTATCTTTAATATGAATACTGAAAGAGAAGTTGTCAACAGAAAAACTAAAGAGTTAATGTAATTTAATTTATAGGTTTTCTCATAGTTAGTAAATCCGCGAGTCACCTTATGATACATGTACATATATGTGTTTCGGTATATCATTATAAAACCGCTGGCTTTGATACAAATCATACCTCAAGTTTTATCTCCTTCCCCTTTGTTGGTTTAATCTGGATCAGGGATGATATAAGGACTTCGTCTTTATTTTTTGGATATCGCTCTAGATCAATGTGACTGTCAAAAGCTGCACACACGATGTCATCCTTCTCTAGACCTTGACCTCCGGTAATGGCGGACACAGCGCAACAAATCCCATGCTGGAACAAGTTGTGGTGTTTTTGTCTGTCATATCTGTTTAAACAAATATGTTTTGATGTTTAACAAAAAATGTGTTAACCGTCGTGGGTATTGTCTACCTTGGGAATAACCTTACATGAATGTGGGCCAGTTTTCTGGATTCCGTCTCGCTCTGGCCTCTTCGTCCTTTTTCCTCTGTTCTTCCTTTCGTCTTTGTTCCTCCTCTTTCCTTCTTTTTTCTTCCTCATCTTTCCTTCTCTGTTCTTCGGCTTTTCGTTTTGCTTCTTCTTCAGCCTTTTTCTTCTTTTCCTCTTCATCCTTTCGCTTCCTTTCCTCTTCCTGCCGTTTTCTCTCTTCACGTTCTTCTGCAGTTTCTAGGCCTTTGATCCACTGGTTTAGGTGACCATTGATATTGTCGAAGTCTCCTAACGTGAAAAACCCTGTTTCCTCAACTTTTGTTATAAGCCCCTCTGTTTCACAAAGCACTCTCTGGAGTTCTTGCTGCTGTTCCGCGATTTTCTGTAAAAGCACTAGATTTTCTGCCCTCTGCTTGTCAAATCTATCGCTGCAAATTGACAATGCAAAGAAATAAATCACAATTCCATATTTATGCAAATGTATGCGTATTGCCACCTTGATGATAGTTCTTACCTGCTGAAACGGTGTTCAGCAAGATAGTTTCCACTGCCTACACCCCTTAATGGATAAATCAAATACAGCATAATTATATATCATATAGGCAATGCCTGCAGCAAAATCCATTTATGCTTCATGACATAATATATTAATATGTTCAAATCAAAATCAAATAATTTAGCATCATTTAATGAATTTTTAATCGAATAATAATAAACTTTTTAAAAAAAGTCGCCCTACCCGCTATAAGGGGGATCTGAGATATCTGAAATCAACAAAAGTGCACCACATAAATTAGTTTAAAGTACGTTTAGTTAGAACCAAGAAAAAGTAAAATCATCGTTATTTATTTTTTTAAATTTGGTGTTACCTTTAAACAACCCCGCTTCAGCGAGAGCTTTCATTTTGTCTCCAATCTGGATTGTGAAGTCTTTGATCAACTGTCGCAATTTTGTCAGGTCTTCGTTAATTCTTGTAGCGTAATTCGCGACGTCTTTGACACAATCCGTAGATTCTTTTGTTGCACTGCTTACTTCTTTACTGAAAGCCAAAAGATCGGAAGTGGAAGTATCTGTGGAATTGACTAATCGTCGATGTATTCGCATCCGCTCCGATATCTTTGATAGGGCACTGATGTCCGCCATTTTGCAATGCAAATTGCGGAACCAAACCAAAACCAGCTATTCGTTGTTTCCACACAGCATGTACTGTCAAAACTTAAATAAATGATAGAGCCGTGTAACCTTGACCTTAAATGTAAACAGTTTAAAAGTCTTATATCGTGCTTTTTTGTCGATATTCGAACTAAAGTCCTGGATTTTTAAAAACAATAAGGGCTTCATACTTCCTAGATGCATATTTTTTTCAAATGAGAAATGAAGATCAAAATTTGTTTACAGCTATATGAACGCTTTTCCTCTACGCTACTGGTTCTTTAGTTTTATCTTTTAGTATTTTTTTTTTTTTGGGGGGGGGAGGCAATAAATTTCTCTCCAATTCAATACCTTATCGAGACTTTAAAAATGGAAGTAAAATCAAAGGTTTTCCCATCCTTTTCTAAAGTGTTAAGGTTTTTTTTTATATTTTAAATGGCAAATCATGCTAGCTTACGTTTTTCTACAAACGAAATACATTGTAACTTAATATGTTACTATTCTGGTAGTCTCTTAAAGTTTGGAAAGTATGTTTTTTATTTTGTTTCCCTTATAAAATAACATTATTTTTACTAAAGAGGAAATTTTATTATACATTTATTTACACAGTTAGTAATATCATAAAGCACCAAACAAAGAAATATGCAAACGATGGTGAGTTTATTTAACCCTTGCACTGGTAATTGTTAGATCTACAATTTATATTACCAACAATGTTTATTTCTATTACGGAAAGAAAGTCTTTATGTCAATTTTTAAACAATTACCCGTATGTTGAAAAGTTACTCTCGTTCTAGTTGGAATTATTTAACTTATATAAATTAAGAAATAAAAAGGGACAAAGAGTATCATTTTATTCCATGAAAATTGTTAAAATATTTTGATTCATATGTATGCAAGTTATGCTGCTACTGGTTCGTCCTTTAACTGACAAACAGGGGTTTTAAGTACCATACATCTAGAACCTTGTGAAGTTTTTGGCAATATTTTAAGCAGCGAAAAATAAATTGTTCTTGAAAACTAGACCGTATCCATGAAATTCATGCCGAAGAAATACCACATGACGTTTTGTGAAAGGACATCTATCTCATTGAATCTACTGACAATTGTCTTATTGTATCTGTAAAGGCTTCGTGTGCATTGTCTGTTTGCAGAACATGACAGATAATGTAAGAAACAGTTAGTATAAGCAAACAAAGGGGGCATTAAATTATCGTGTATGCATTTAAATCTACGGGGGACCGGACCAGTAAGTTGACCCTTGTTCATGCACTAAAATTATTCTTTGCAAAGGCATGCATTCAATAGTCTGAAGCTCCGTTTACATTCGATTCGCATGGAAACCATTTAGAAGATATTTAATGGGAGCGGGTGGGGGTGGGGGGGGGGGGTCAATTGTGAGCTTGCTACTCTGTTACATTTGTAAAGTTTGCTTCGGGTGTAAATATATGTACATTTATTAATGCACAGACATAATATACATTCGTTGTTGATATATATGCATTGTTAATTGACGTTGTTAACGTTAACATATTCATTACTGTTGGTAAATGCTGTTCAGTTTTATTTCTTATTTTTGGGGAGAGGGTGAACTTCAAATTTAAAAACTTAAGTATTAAAAATACAAGAAGTACAGAGCGAATTGTGAAACAAAGCACACACCACCCCCTTCTGCAGTAAAAGTCAATAGACTTCCTTCATCATTTGACCAACTTCCACGCCTTATGCTGATGCAAGAATTGAGCTAGAGTTATTCCTCTTCTTACTGAAATTTGAAGACTCTCTCTCTCTCTCTCTCTCTCTCTCTCTCTCTCTCTCTCAGAGTTAACACAATATTATGCTAATCAGTTAATGACATACATTGCAATAAATAATTATACATGTTATCCACAAACTCTTCATGTTTTCATCTTTATCTATTTTTAAACCAAAAAAAAAAAAGAAAAGAGTGACATGCTTGTTTGTTTTTTTTAAAAGAAAATATCAAATAGAAAGGAGTATGGAGAAAAAACATGTAGGCATCCTAGACATTTTCCTCTAATGACTTTTACACAGTGGTTTTTCCTTTTCTTTTCGAAATCGAATATTCTGCAACATAAAGGGGGATGTAAGGAACGAACCCCATCTGTCCATCGCCCCGTAAGTCTGAGTAAGGACGAATTCTAAGCTGTTTTATTCACAAAACCTACAAAATTGATGTCCTTTGTCAGAATGGAGTCCTTGCTTTCGAGTTTGCGATTTTGTTCAATGTATATGTATATTTACATTTTCCAGTGTCTTTGTCTTTGGTTATGCTACGAAGACGGGTTTGTATAATTAGATTTACCAAATGAAAATAACGTTAACATGTCAATAATTCAATATTTAATCGAACAATAACTGAAGATTATAAATAATAAGGAGATCTTTCTTTGAATATAATGAGGTGATCAACTATGGTCGGGCGTGATCAATTCTATCATAAAGCTCTTTGGGCTTTGTTGGATTTTGTCACTCCGACAGTATTTGTTCACCTTATAATACTCAAAAAATTATTCCTTATTCCTTAAAATAGAAGTTGTTTGAAAATGAACTGGTAGACATGTTACGAGTTATTTGCTTACTGCTGAAAAATATATTTAAAAGGAATACCAGTATTTACAACCCAAATTATCATTGCCTACATGTAGCTGTCAGATATATTTCAATAGATCTTAATATCTGTTACCATTCGATGGGTATTGTTATAGATATATTGTGTTTGTCTTCTTATCTCTACTCACTTTTTTTTCTTGTGAGTAGTAAAATAATTCAATTAAATGAAATTAGTATGCAATTGTATTAAAATCTCTATATATATAAATGTACAGAGGAAATAAAGTATTATTGTGAATAAATGACAGCTCATTGCCATTGAATCCTGGTGTAAAGTGGTGAACTTATAATCGATTAAATGATATTTTAATACATATGTTTGTATTTAAGTGAACGGCTTTTGGGGATCTGTTTATTACGTGTGGCATTAGTTTTGCTGCATTCGTTGTAGTATTTTAATACCTTTGCCTTGTAACAGATAAATCTTCTTTTTTTCAAATTTTTTTCATATTGGTTCTTTGGGGGTTTTTTGTATTTTTTTTTATGCATTTTTTTCTTCTGTATTTTTTTTTTTGGGGGGGGGGGGGTGGTTTTGGGTTTTTTTTTCTTCTTTGTTTTTGGAAATATTTCTATTTTCTGGATCAAGTTGCTCAGATAAATTCAATATTTAGAAAAAAACCTCAGTATGATATGTAAAACACTAATTGTTGTTTTTGTTGTTTTTTAACCATGTTTGCAGCACTATTATTTTTGAAAATAAAAATCTGTTCTGATTTTAATATTTACCTGGTTTTTCTTTTCCTTTAGTTTTTCTTTGATTTTTAAAATTCAAAAATACCTGAAATCATCGTCTGGGTGAAGGACATTGGAAAACGTAAATTTATAAATATACTGGGATTTTGTTTTAAAAAAACATGATTAAAAGTATAGGGATGAAGGTACAAAATATCAAAATATTAAAACTGTCCCGAATGGATTAAATATGTCTGATTTGTCCATTATTTATCCGCCTAAGAAATTTCTTTCCATTCTTTATTTTCAACTTATCCGGGTACTTGAGGAGACGTGTCGGTGAAAAATATCGGATTTGGGTTTTTTCCCGTTGAATTAATTTGAATATTGCATTTGTTCTTAGCCAATAGGCGTGTACTATTACTGGGGGGGGGGGGGGGGGGGAATCATCAAAAAGTGACAGATATAGTAATCTAGGACAAAATACGATTTTGTGTTTGCCCAGGTGACAACTGACATGAGCTGATTGTAGCTGATTGTGTTGTACCTATTAAATTTAAAAAGTATCTTGCATATTGCATAATTTCGACGCCGGTTTAAAGAATAATCAATGCAATAGTGTTGCGGTGCATACGATATCATGTACACAGATGGTAAAAAAGCATTATTTCGTTCGTAGAATGTCATTGACGATGAAACCTGTGTGGAAAAGTTTGAATATCTGAGCAAAATCTAATCAAACATATTCTATGATGCGCGCGCATCTTATGTAAATGATTGAGCCAAACAATTGCAGTTCATACTTACTTTCATGATTACTTGAAAATGTGAACAACTAATGTTTGTATTTTTGTTAAGTTTTAAACATGTTGATAAGAGCAGATGCATTTGTGAAGCTGTGTTGACAGCAGGCAGGGTTACAGAAAATTGTGCGAGAGTGCAACACATGTAGGTGTGCAAACAGTGTGTATGGTGAGTGTGCATATTTTTATTCAACATTTTCATTAAATCACATAATGGTTAGATTTTCCTCTGAATAATCAGACTTTGACAGCCATTTTAAAAAAAAAAAATGAAATACCTTAATTTATATAATTGCAAAACAACATAGTAAGAAAGTGAATTTATAGTTTTCACGATTTATTTTGATCATGGTAAATATGGCAAGAATTGACTTAATACATTTGTAATATATATAATATTCAAACAACTAACACACACCTTTTCATACTACATATAGTTGCAGCAGCCATAACTACATAATCACAGTATTGATTCATTATTTTACAGATTGGACCCATTACAAAATTTGAATTTATCTTACGTCAGCTACAGTAATCATCATTGGCCATATCTTAAAGAGATTTGATATGCATATTGACTAAGTGTCACTCCATACTTCAACTCTTAACTATTTTACCACGAAAATACAAATAAATTCGCCAGATAAATATAATCCGACAGTCGACTAGCTTTCTGTAAATATGGCAAACCGATTCACGCCGATTATAGCACCTTCATGTTCATTCACTCGCGTAGTATTAATAAGTTTATACATACAGTATCGTATATTTATCACTTATACCCTGATATCTAAACACTACATCACGTAATTACAGACCTATAGGCAAGAACATAGCTTGGCATCCAAGGCTTTCCGATATTGCTTATACATCGGAAGGTCTCGGGTAATACGATTTGGCAAGATACTGTCCTTGTATTCCATAGGATTTCGACAGAGTTCTCGATATTTTCACCGGGATTTATTCCAGGTGATACATAATTCAAGTTTTTCCTACTGTATCTAATTGATAAAGTGAAATATACAAGATGGATCTTCAAATTGTGAAGCTGAATTAATATGAACACAGTATGCTAATCTGAGGTAGTTGTAAAAATCTTACACTAAACTTTTGTTGCGCCTTTGAATTTGCTATAAGTATAAATTTATTATATATTGGCCTGTAATTTAAAATTGCTGAATTGCAAGAAATTTGAAGTACGATTTTAACATTAAGACACATGGCATATACACAGATAATACATTTAAAAGTATACTCAAAATATGAGACAATCAACAATTTCTAGGCAACCGTTCTCCCTAGAACCAACAAAAAGACTAAATATGGTATGAAAATAACATGTGAACCATTTCATATAATAATTTATAAAATTTTTATACTTAAAAAGTTGTAAAGTTTACAAATACGTATAATGTCTGCGAGATTCGGCTCACTTCCGGCCAATCACACATTTCGTTAGTTAGCCCCTACGGTAACGGCACTTAGTGACCCGGATTCAGAATGAAGAGTTCCACCGTGTCCATGGAGACTGTCACTTTCTATTTTGACTGGAACAGCTTTTGGTGGAGACGGCGAGGAATAGTGCGAAACCGCGGCTAAGTTAACGGGACTGCCTAGGCCCCTATCATGGTCCCCTCCCACTGACGTGAGAGTGGTCATAGACGAGTTGTGTCCCATTACACCGGTAGGCCCGTTCATGGAGCTGGTCAGGGCGTTGTTTTGGTTTGAGGAATTATTGTTCAAGGTGTTGGGCGAGACGGCTGGTTTTACATCCGCTAATGAAGAAGAGAAAACATGTTTGTAAAGCATAGACACTCAAAACTTGTAAACACGATAGCAACACGAGAAACTTGTAAGTGGCTAATCGTGAAGACGATCTTTACCAATCGCCAGTGATGACTTATTAAATAAATATGAAGATATGGCGATAAACCCGAGATAAGCATTACAGGAATTCTTGGGTCTGTGGTCCGAGTTTCAGCGCCCACTTAGCGAGCTGGGGTGTTGACGCAGCTGATGGCTCTTCGTTGGCAAATTAGCAAATAATATTTCATATGTTTGTGAAACTTGAAACTTCAAAAATATTTAACCACATTTGCTCCCCCGAACCTTCCAACAGACATATATATTTGGATGGGCCAGAGTACACATTCGGCAGCCAGTTAATAAGCCAATTTGTACAATTTCTACTTGTATCGCAACCGGAAATATTTCTCGTCAAAGAGAATTAAATCTAATTTGACCAATGTTGTAGGGGTTTTGTTTGGAGAAGGTGAGTGTACCGAAGTTAATAAATTCAGGCTCAAAAATTAACCCCATCTGCTCAAATTTACGTTGAACATAAAAGACATACATTTGGCCTTGTAATTTTTAATTGCTTGCTATTCAAAATGAAAATAGAGAAGAGTTTTGTCTTTTTCGCCATATGAGCAAACATCTTAACAGTTGGAAAAAATGCAATCTAGTGTTAAAGGAAACATTTTCTCAAGAAAAAAAAATCAAATTAAGTTTACAGGAGAGCCAACAGCAAGCTGAAGTCTAACAAACTGTACGAACTCCCTTTTTCACTGTCTTAGGTGGATAAACATTATTTATCTGCCAATAATGCAACATTTCAAGATGGAAAAGAGAGATAGTTACCATTAGGTTCCTGTTTGCTTGAGTTTTTATTTTTGGCAAGGTTCTTGGGTTTTCTCTTCCGTGTCTGAATCCCATCTTTCTTCATGGCAAGGGGCCTGTTTACCTGCAAGTTATGATCATTTTATAGCTTTGAACCAAACAGTCCCTCCAATTTCAGTAAAATGCCGGCGATCGACTTCGTTATTTTTTCATCAAGATTTTTTTTTCTTCTCTTTCACTTTATATCTATCTAGTTTCTCTACATCATTAAGCTAGGCACAGTCTATAAACTGAAAGCGCTTAACTATCAGTTTATGTCCTTTTTATGTGGCGGTCAGACATGAAGCTTGAAGGAGTTTGAGACTTACCCCGTGTAATTTGTAGTAGAGTCCGCATGCGTTGCAAACTGGTTCCCCCTCGTTGTTACGTCGCCATAACGTTGTGGTAGTAGTACTACAGTTGGCACAAGACAACCCGACTCTTCTGGAAGCCGACTGCGAATTCAGAAATAAAAAAATAAAGACCTTACAAAAAAGTTCTTTTATATTGATATTTTAAAGCTTATAACGCGTGTGTTTTCTTTTTTTTAAATTAAAAAAAATAAGTTCATGGTCCCGTAACCTTACTTAGCAAATGTTTACTCTATATAATAAGTGTCTCATGCCTTATCATACTTTTGCAAAAAACGCAGCTGGTGTGGCTGTTTTAGAAGGAATTAATCGATTAAGTAGTCTATACAAAGAATTGCTTTTAAGATGGGCATTATTCATACTTATTTGAGCATCCAGACCACACGTTTTTGGGGGCCAGACTTTCTTGATGACAGATGGAGACCAGAATGATGCGAAAAATGCTTCTCCTTAGCAACAGAATGGACAAGAAATGTTCGAAAGATAACGAGTCAGTTTGTGATTTGCTTGTTTCTTAATCATCAATTTATTTTTTGCTTTCTCATTTATTTACTGGTAACTAAATTATTGTGTAGATAAAAAAAAGTATATTCTGTACATGAAGTGCAAAGACAAATATAAAAATAAATTATTTTTAAACAAATTAGATTTCGTTTTAATCTCACAGAAATCTGAATCGATTTTTCTTCAATTTTTTTTTAAATGTTGAATTTTAAGAAAAAAAGACTTTGAGATGAAGCAGATCTTGAATTTCTTTAAATATTTATACAAGAATTTTTATGAAAACAATTAGGAAGATAAATGATCCACTGTACCTATTTCATTTTAAGAGCGGGTAAAAAAAACTTGCTGATCATGATTTGGATTTTTGTACCACCTCTGGATATACTTTGAAAGTAATTTTATAGAAGTTACGAACTAATTACATGGCAGTTTTTATGACCCAGTCTCTCATTTGTGAGGACGGCAAAGAAGCCTGCCTTTGTCCCAAGAACACGATATGCATGGTTCTCTCATACCCACAACACGCTTGTTATGTAACTACTAGCATTTGTTGGATAAATACAAGAAGGAATGTTTATTATAAGAAAAAGCCATTTACAAACACGTTTGCATTTTCCGACCCAGATAAAGAGGTAAAGCCCAGAGTCATTACGACGAATCTCTTCAGACATCGCTGAGAGAGACCGGGAAACGTCAGTCAATTTTATATTGATGCCATTACTTTAATCATTGTAGCTAAAGACAGCTTCCAAACCTTATTTTCACCACACACAGAGACGACTGTGTCTCTCTTTTTGAAAGTTTCTGTGGGGTTTTTTTTTTGGTAAAGATAAAACTTTCAATATCTTTTATGTCCCCCCGAAATCATCGTTGGTGAAAAGGTGCAGTTTGGAAACGTTTTTTAAAGTGCGTTTTCAACAGTTTTTATGTTTGAAAAAGTGTAATTTTAAGGTGCAATTATGGTGACTGTAAACCTACTCTTGATTTGCCCAGTCCTTTTGCACCAGTGGTCCAGGGCCCAAACGCCTGAAGTGTGGGATCAGCTGATTGATAAGGGGGCGTGGCAGGATATGTCTCGCCGAAGTCACCCTACAAGACATGGATGGCAGTACTTAGTTGACGTGCTAGGGGATTGATTTCTTTTTTCTTTTTTGTAACTAGTGTTAAATTGTTCATAAATAAAGGAAAATAAAGAAACATCTACAACAAAAAACAAGGATCACAACGAAAAAATAAACGACCAAGCATAATTTTTTTTTCGAAATGGTGCCGCCCCCGGATTCCACCCGGACAAAAGACTGACGCGGATGTCAAACAGTTGGTTAGTATTCTAGTAATTTAGTGTGTCAGAAAAAAAAAATCAAAAATGCAAACGGTTTGTAAAAATAAAAAGAAGCAAAAAAAAAGAGACTGCAGCTACACGAGGAAAGATGTAGAGAGTGCTTTCCGTTCTAGGAAGGCGAAGGAACTAACATCCGGGTAACTAGCATTACGCGTTTCGTCGCCACAGTATAGCCATACAACGGAACCCATTCTCTACATTCGATGTGAATATGGTAGATACAGTGACGAATATTCAAATTTGCAACACTAACCAATCGTCTTTGTGGTTTAATTAGGGGGCGGTTTATCCCATTCATCTTATGATATAATCCACAGGCGTTACACAAATAATGGCCGGTCCCATCCCGGCGCCATAAAGGGGTGGATATTGCTCCGCAGTTCACGCATTCCCGACCCTCCAAATCCGCGAAATAGTCTTGTCCATCTAAACAAAGAAAAAAGCTTTCTTAATATAAGACGCAGAAAGCATACTTACATAGGGTAATGGGTTATAGTCAGGGTACATCATCCCTGGGATGGCTTTTGTGTGATCTACAGGAGAAAAAAAAATAATGTTATATTATACTTAAAACATGGAAAAAATATAGTGTATCTAATATTAAAAATGCGTTACATAGTACGAAATTTAGTACTATTCATCATGTCTACATCAATCAGTAACGTCTATGGTAATAATTTGGATGTCATACTAAAGTTACTATATGATTTTTTGTCCTAAAAAATATTATCAGCCCAATTAAACGGGAATGAAATTGAGTCGGCCATTATTTGATCCGCTTGTCTTTTCCCTAGAAACTCTTTACTCTGGATCCAGTTAACGTTACTAATTTACGGCCAAGACAAGAGGCATTAAATTACATATTTTATAAGACTGTTTTTCTATTAAACATTTCTTTAACCCTTCACCCGAAGGCTGGTCGAAGCATAATACGGTCTCGGCAAATCTGTCAACTGATTGGATCGGGATCGTGGTACGCCAAGACATTTTGCGAAACGGCGCCGATACCAAAATATAACTGATAAGAGTATTATTAAAATAGCAACTTTGGACCCTTGTATCAACACAATATGGGATATACCAACAGGTTTATTAAAATCCTTATTCATTATTATTTTAAATTAGATAATTTTATGGTGGCGTTTTCAAGTGGTTTGATGTAAGAAAGTGTTTGTACGTATGATCTTGCACAGAGATCTTGCAAAACTAAATTAAAAAAAAAAAACATCTTAACATTTATAACTCCAATATCACAAGTTAGTACATCACAATTTTTAATATCCCAACCTTCGAAGAAAAAAATTTCAGTTCAGATGTTTTAAAAACAACTTTTGAATTGATGGATGAACAAGAGGCTAAGTTCAGTGTCTCCTAAAGAAAAAGTCGGAAAATTAGAAAATCAAGAAATATCTTAAATTTTTGTCTTATCAAACAAACACAAATCAAAATGAAAGTTAATAAAGCTTACAACTCTAAAAAATTGCCTTAAAACCTCGAAAAGATTGATTTAATGGTTTTTTATCTATAAAATGTGGATAAATTCACATCTGATAATTTTTAAATCAAACTAACCATTGGTATTGGCGAGATAAAAACGATTAAGACGCACAAAGTCAATTTTAAAATTTCATTAGGTTTTATTCAATACTTAGGAGCGAAGAAATTACCAAACCCTTTAAAACAACAGGAAATTCTCCACAAATTGGTCGACGAAATAGATAAAATCGTAGGGTTACGAGCGGGGATGGAAAATTTCAGGGCATATATCATCAAAATCTTTTTCGCAATCGTCAGTTATAGATAACAGAACGGAGGATACACGGCGAAAAAGTAAATCGGAATCCATTGCTTATCTTAGCAACATTTTTATATCAACGAGATTTTACGATACTTCAAAACCCCAGTGAATACATGTCACTTGGTGCTCGCTTGACAACACGCGCAAGCACGCGCGAGATTATCGCGATACTTTGGACGACACGCTGCTTCCAATATAAACATTTAATACATATTCTCAATGTGAAATATAGCATCCGTACCCTTAGCTTTATCTCAATTTTTTTTATTTTCATTTTTTTTCCCTAAACTAAGATGGGAACTGATAAAATGGATAATTTAAAGCTATCTGATTGTAAGCGATAAGACTTTAAGTAAACGAATTTCAGTATTTTATTCTTAATGAAGCGACAGATAAGATCTAGTGAATCAATACTAGGCGGCTGCTTCTACAGTTGATAGTTCCCCCTCACGTGTAGCAAGAAGCCCGACATCAAACAGACGAGATCGGGTAACGGATTCGCATTCTTCAAAATGTTGGAATCAGAAAAAATGGTCATAATTCGTCGTGCCGACTTTTTATTTTAATCTGGGGATCTTGTGATGTCATCAATGTATCATGTGATAAAATGATACCATCTCGTTTCATTCATGAAAATCATTCATTTGCCTGCCACAATCCATCATCGTTGAGCCAGGGACACGCGGTATCAGAAGACCTCCTTTTTTTTTTAACAACCCTTCTATCAATGTTTAGGTTTTAAAATGCCGATTAAAGACGATTTGTTTTTGCTACTTGATGTTTTTTGTTCGAGAGTAGCGGGTATTTTATCAATGAAAATTACACAGGAACTATGCGGTGTCTCGGAGAAAGAAAGATGTAACGCGGCCCTCTGTCCACGGTCGTGAAAAGTTAATTCTGTTGAATCCGCTAGGTGATCCCGCGCTTTTAACAGAGATAACCTTTTAGTAGAGGATTATACTAAGTCGAAATCAAATTGATAAACTTGAATGTCAAATTGGCAGATTTAGAAGATAAGGTAGCGGCAACAGATCATCTCGTAAGCTGGCGTTGCTGTTTTTCCATTGAGCGAGAGGGGGTCAGGACCCGCCAAAAATTGCTTAATGCCTCGTTAACCATACCATTGCGTCATGTAAAGACTCGAGATATTATCTAAACATTTTGTTTTTGTAGACATTGTTTTAAGGCGAATTAGAATCAACCCTAGTGACTTTTATTCTGTATACATGTATTTAGGACTGCTGGGGCATTTTTTTGCCCCCCCCCCCCTTCCTTTTGTTTGTTGTTGTTGCATCTCCTATGGACAGTGAGATCCAATATCTTGTGCATAAGTTGAAAGAACAGACTCGCTACCAAGTCATTAACATTCCCTCACGATTTGGAACCAAAAACCATACTTCCTACCGACGGCTTAAAAACACCGACCAAATATTGCTGGATTGAAAGGATCCCACATAATACACAGTCGAGCGAAGAAAAGAAAAAAACCACTTTCTTATTAACCGTGTAATTTACGTTTAATAAACGAAAACTTCTTAATTGATATTCCTAGCCATGTTTCAATTTTTTTGCGTGTTGTTTAAAAAAGCGTCTAGTGGAAATGGCGGGCTATTTTTATTTTATTTTTTAACTTCATTATGCACGGTACAGAATAATCAATTTTGAATCAAATTTATAGGGGAGAAAAATTTTTTTTTAGGTTCCACTGTTTCCCCTCATCATCAAACACAAACTATAAAAATTGGACATGAGTTTCTTATCTATTTTAATGTATAATGCTAGGTTTTCATCAGATAAGGAACACAGTCGGGGGAAGATTGCACCTTGGAAGGGGAACTGTCAGCCGGGAGACTGTCAGAAAACTCGCAAAATTTAAGAAAAAATGTTTTTTAGGTTCCCCAGTTGTGGCGAGTTTTATTGATATTCAAAAACGAGTTCGCTGACCCCCTTTTTGCATCATTTGTCTTTTATTATTTGACAGATAATTTACTTTTTGTCATTTGTTAGTTTGAATTGATATGATATGTATTCAATTTAAGATATTTTGTTAGGGGATGTTTAATTTTTGTCAAACCTCAAATTCATATTAATTGTGATGATGATTACATTTATAAATATGAAAATAAAAATAACAATTTATAAATAATAATGAAAATAATAATCTATTTATTTTTCATTATAAAAAGTGTTGGTAAAAAAAAGTTTCTAAGTTCAAAATATCTTAAGTTTCTTTTTCCCTAATTACTATAAGTTTGATTTT
Organism: Magallana angulata; assembly: GCF_025612915.1. Taxonomy (NCBI): domain Eukaryota; kingdom Metazoa; phylum Mollusca; class Bivalvia; order Ostreida; family Ostreidae; genus Magallana; species Magallana angulata. The sequence continues at coordinate 21,305,459 of NC_069111.1, forward strand.
AGAAAACAGTATATACTTAAATATTTACTAGATTTAAAAGCATTGAATTTGTTTACAAATGTAGCTGGTAAATATTTTTATCAGATTACTTGTTATTCCATGTAATTGTAAGTTTTTCAAACAATCGTATCAGTTTTGACAAATAAACTCTTTCTTATCAATAACCTCCTTTTAAAGCCAAAAAGTATACTTTAACAGGACTCAAACATGGGAGCGAATTTCACGTGCAATTTGTAACACCGCTTCTACCCCGCCATAAATTACTTTTTAGGGGTAAAATTAATTGGCAAAATATTTTCCAGCAATAAGATACAGGACGGACTTCGCGGCAACCGAAGACATTTGTGCTTAAATTTAAAGCGATGGTGTAATACCTTAAACCTGAAGAGAATGCTTAAAAATCCATTTATTGTGTTAAAGTTGCGTGTATGGCAAGCCTTATCTGACCTCTGCCGTGATTTCTGGGGCTAGTAGGTTCTGTGTGGATTCAGCATTACCTTTGTCTCGATAAAATATACCTACTCCATAGCTCCGAATTATCAGATAATCGGTTTATTTGTTAATCTTTTTATTCTACAATATTTAGATAAAATGGTTTCCCCGGATCAATCTTTGCAGTGCCGACACTTTCGGGGGAGATTAAGTGGGGGCGATCTTGTCACACATAGATATACTCAAGACAAATCGACGATGAATTATCATTTACTATCATTCAATCACGTCCAACTTATAGATTATGAATCAATACAATTATAATTGATTATAATAAATGTATGTTTACACACCATAATGAAGCTGAGATAACTGAACTATCATTTATAATTTCACAGTAACTTTTTAAGAATTTGCAAGAAAATGATCAATTCTCTGTTAGAGTATCAGAGAGAGAGAGAGAGAGAGAGAGAGAGAGAGAGAGAGAGATGACAAACAATAAGATTTATTAAACTTGAAAATAGTTAAATTATTTTATAACTCCAAAGGGCGTCAATTTAAGCGAACCAAATCAAATATAACCTTTGGTAGTCTACGGCCACTTATCTGTGTTTGATCTAGAAGATAACGGCAGAGGTTTCTTGACATTTTCCTCTAGCTGGGTAGAGAGGGGCTATTTTATTTGTGGACCCCACGATCCCAGAAACAGGTTGGGCCTAGCTCGGGTTATCTCTCTCATCATATTTAGGTTACTTTGAGTCATCGTGTCGATTTCAAGTGCTCATAGTCATGATAGAAAGAACTATCTGGACAAACGCCACAAAACGGAAATCACGATTCCAATTCTGTCCAAAATTTCTCTCTCTCTCTCTCTCTCTCTCTCTCTCTCTCTCTCCAATTATTTGTTCGGTTGTAAGGTCTGGCTTACTAGAAATCTAAAAAAGAGTTCATTGAATTGTGCAGATTGGCATGTAGAAGGGTCCTAATTCACCAGCACACAGAGCCACTGGCACAAAACAAGTGTCACTTGTACAAGGTTTGACGAAAACCAGCGCAGCTAAACATTTACTCACCGCAACGCAACCAACGGCCCAATCAAAGCTCATATTACCGGAATAATAAATGCGCAAACTCGATTTGGGATGCCTAGAATGGGTGTCTGCCTCTGCAAGGGTCAATTGTTACTAGATGCGCGTGAAATGTTCAAAATTTTACGCTACATGAGGAAACATTGGGCTGGAATCTGCAGAGAAAACAAAAACTTGTTGGGGTCTGTCCCGCACTGTCCGTGTTTCCGATGCTTGGTCAGTTCTGATGTATGGGGGGAACATGTCTATATTCGTCAGATGCCTCCTGCCAAGCAGCTGTTTGTCGTTAGTCTAAAATGACCAGTTTTGTAAATAATGATTGGACAACAACCTTACAGCACTTCCGTACATTGATCATATCGCTTCTCTTCCAGTAACATTACTGGTATCATTTCTTGATAAATCTCTCTCTCTCTCTCTCTCTCTCTCTCTCTCTCTCTCTCTCTCTCTCTCTCTCTCTCTCTCTCTCTCTCTCTCTCTCTCTTGTATTATTCAACAAAGAATTTTTTATTTTGAAAAAATCAAAAAACGGTGTTTTTTCAGAATTTCTTTTTCTATTTAAAGTCAATTCATTTCCGGATTCTGAACTTCTATAGAGGACCTTATCTGCAAATATTTTGCTATCAATATTTTATTCGTCGAAATACAAAAGATAATCAACTTTGTTGTTGTTTGTTAGAAAGTTTGATCGCATCATAAGATGTCTACACTTGACATTATTAGCCGAGTCAAGGGCGGGCTATAAATCTCACCCAGATCAAGTGGACAGGCTTGTGAACGAGACCCCAGATACAAATTTTACTATTTGTGAAAGTACATCGTACAAACATTTTCTCGTGACTACAGTGTTTACAACAGAAAAGGGGTAAAGGGGTGCACGCTCTTTTTTTTTTTGAATTGATATCGAAACGAGATGGTGCAGAATTAGGTTTCTTTTTGTCTAACGATGGGCCAAATTAAAATATCATTTGGTTTTACAAATCTACTTTTGAAATCCTTTAAATACAAGAAAATTTATTTTTATCGTAGTATACAAATAACTATTTCTATCAAATTAAAGAAAGTTTCTTTGGTTGAACAAAGAAAAAACTTTTCTTAGGAGAGGGTGATGAAAGGAACAAAGAACCAAATTTATCAAGGAAACGCATTTACACTAGAATAAATCGTTTTCAAAATTAGATCGAACTTTCTCTCTCACAAAGGAGAGACAGAATTCAAACATTTCTCCGTGACAAAGGGTTACCAATGGTATGTAAAAGAAACTAATTTTTCAACAGTTCCATAATAGATCGAAATATATCTTATTGACTGTTGATTGTGTGGGACCTGCGTCACGACTCCTTAAATCATGGAAAAGCCCGCCTGGAAGATAGCTTGATGAATGAGCAGACGATAAAGACCCACCAACCCAAGACTCGTGTTTGCTCACGGGCCGAGCCGCAAATCAAGGGGTGTTCGCTCTTTTGAAAGCTTGACTGCCAAAGCAGTCCAAACGACATAGACGGTCCTGTATTCCTAGCAACAGTCTGTTATTACGATTTTTCGTGTTTACTTGTTTTTGTTCTAAGTCGACCAAATACTCCCTAAGTAATATTGACAAATTGTCATAAATTTCCTCCGTCCAATAAAGGTTTGGGGCCCCGTGTAGCGATACCGGAATGTTACAGTGATACAGTGAAACGGCTTGACCAGCAGATTTTGTAAACATTTGGGGTGTCCCCTCCAAAAATCTAAACCTGTTCGAAAGCATAGAAGAATAATACCTATTGATTTTTAAGGAAGACTTTTTTTTTTTTTGCGTGTTGCATAAAATGTCATTGGAACAATCGAGTTAAACGAATTGCATGAATTTGAAAATGCTTAAGTAAGCAAACATTTCAAGGATGACACCAGAGGGTGTTGGGCCTGTCTTGTAAAAATAAATTTTCCAGAAGTGTGAAAGACTGTCAAATAAAATGTCTCTCAGTTTTGGAGGCTCATCCCGAAGCTACATATTGTAGAGCTGAATATGCACAGTTAATAATTTATGTGTGTTCAGTATTGTAAATACGTGTTTCATTTGGCGTTTAATTTCAATTTTAAGATTTGCAGTGTTTATTTTAAATTTTATTCCAAAGCCTATAAGACGTATCTCCCTGACGCCAGAATTTACGACACAATTACATCGTGAATCTTGTTTGGATTCCGTTCTAATTAAGACATTTTCGGTCTTTTTCTATTGATCGTGTCAATCCCTCAAAATGACGCTGCTGCGATTCGCGCTTAAACCCTTGGTCAAATATTTCAAAACCTACCCCCCTCACCCGCCACCGATCGGCATTTATGACAGTTTCTATTTTGGTGACGGAGGATTTTCGCGGTAAAAAAAAAATAGATCGGGGACGGCGGAAAATATTAAAGCATATTTTTATTCTGATGGACTTGCTTAAAGCTTTCTCCTAATGTGAACACTTTATTGGCCATTAGGATATAGAAATCAACTCTCCTCAGTTTCAAGCTCTTGTAAAAATTCCTATATTTCTATGATGGTTCTGTCGCATTTTCCCAATATTCAATGCATCTGTTGATTTTCAGAATTAACCAGTATTTGTTATTCAGCTTCCTCTACATTAAGTTACACGCGCGAGCGTGCTTAACCATTTGACCAAAGATGGTTTCTATGAATGGCTTCGATTTCGTTGAAGGTTTTAATAACACGTGCACAATTATTAAGGCTTCATAGGGTGAACATTCAAAAACGAAACCTTGTTATTGTATTCTGAATCTATATCATTTTAATGAATATGTGACTGTAAGAAAAAACATGTGTGAATGTAAGAATAAACATGAATAAATGTGATTATAATTGTTAACGATTCAGTAGTATTCAATATAAATTTCGGCGTGCAAACTGAAAAGAGTAAAGTTAACGCAATTTAAAAACAGAGAAAATATTTAGTCCTTATTGAAATAAAAATAATAATTAATTCAATTATATGAATTACAACTTACTTAATTGTACATATTCTTCAATGAATATTTAAGAATTAATTTTTAGAATAATTTATTACAGAAATTTGGCAATAGTATTATTACTCTATATATGTACTTTGACCAAAAAAAGCTAGCATCAAAAGATAAAATATCTTAATATGGTTCACTTCATTGTCTGTCTTTCTCTGTAAATTTTCCCCTAAATATTTTTCCTTTGTATAGATAGGAAATTTGTTATCAGAAGCGGGGTCCATTTTATTGTGAGGGGTGAGATAACATTTATCCTCATTAATCTATCAAGGTTCATCAATGCAAATTTAATCGCAATCAACATCGCTTACTTTCATTTTGATCAAAAAATCATTGCACGATAAGTCCCAATGGCATCTTACAAAAACAAAAATCAACAATAAAAGAAAAAAAGAATAATAAATGGTTAAATTTTTGCCAGTAAATTAAGCGTGTTAGTTGATTTATTATGAAATTATGTTTTATGTAGCATTTTGAAATATATGCAAATATATTACGTCGATCATTAAGATATCAAAGTTGAAAAATTGATAAAGCTCATAAATTAGCTCCAAAGATAGTGCATTGTTTATAGCGTTTTCAATGAGCTTGTTTTTATTGGCAGTTTGCTGTAATAGTTGACTTATAATTTAGAATGATTATGGCTTTATAACATGTCGAGTATATCTAATTTACTTATTTTCTTTATCATAAAATTTACATCACATCACATTAATTTTAAAAGATATATATACATAATATTTTATTTCTTTTCAATAAAACAATTTTTTTAATGTTTGTGAAGAACAAAAAAAAATACTTGATGTTTTTAATGATAAGCAGAACGTAGTGAAATTAACAAGATAGCGTGTTAATTGTGTAACACGTGATTTGGCACAGTAATTAATGTAAATTTCGACACGTTCAAAAGATGTAATATGAAACAGACACGGCCATTGGCCGACAGACATTGACAAGGCCTGAGAGATTCTGCCACTAATTGGACATTATAAGCTCGTGTTTATGCGCATGTATTATATTGGCATTTGTGTATTTACAATCTACACTCGGCGAATTCAATAGCCCCTCTTATTATTTTCAGCAAGCAAAGAACAAAAATCGTAGATGAGAACATACAAGTAATATATGAGAGAGAGAGAGAGAGAGAGAGAGAGAGAGAGAGAGTATGTATGTATGAGTATTATATGAAATTATATATGATTGATATTAATATGGACTCACCGGCTCCTGGTCTTCTTAGGCCTTGCTGTAAGGCCATGTTGTAGTTCCAGGACAGCTCCGGGCTCCATGCTGAATATGGACTGATGCCGCTGGGCCGCAGGGGAGCGTTAAATCCGGCCTGGTCAGCCCTCACGGTGGGGGAACTGATGGGTGAGTTCGGTGAGGGGGCAAAGGCGAACCTGGGAGACACTGAGGGGTGCGTGTTTGGGGTACTGTATGAGGGGTCAGGCTGCATCCACATGGAGGATCCGCCGTTAGGGGTGGAGACCGACTGTCCGGAGGCATATTGCATAGGAAGCACCGCTCTCGTAGTTGGGACATACACGGGACTGGTGCCCGCGTGCATAAAACTGTTCGCCCCTGCAGTCTCGTGATAGGTAGGGGCAGTAGCGGTGGGGAGGGACATCGCGTGCATACTATTCTGAAACATGGTATCGGACTGATGCTGAGCGTTAAGCTTTGAAGATTCGCTATCTCCGGCGTTCCGCGCGGCTGCGTTTTCGTTGGTGCTGGGTCTATCCAGGTGATTGAAAAACACTTCTACTTCTTCGTTGGGTAAGAGTGGACTGCTCTCCTGGAAATTAAGCATTCCCTGCTC